>NC_142934.1:53091208-53151208 GCF_046866305.1 Octopus bimaculoides | reverse complement strand
AGGTTCCACGCAGTGGAACTAAACCGTTAACCATGTGGCTGGTGAGCAAACTACGTACCACACAGCGACCCCTGCGGCTGATTATTGATAATAATCTTTTAAAAGTAAGTCTAGTTTAGACCCATATCAGAAAAATACATGTGGTATGAATCTAAATGAGGCTCCTCAGCAGTAGAATAGGTATGAACTATTCATTCTGCACTGGCAAATGAAGTTTTATACACTCGATGTTTTATCCTGTTCCGCTTGGGAAATTTTAAATTTACTTATCTGTTGTGGCTGCTATTTATTTGGTCTAGATATTGGTTTGGACTCTCTGATATAATTCCACTTGCATCAATTACTGTTATTGGTTTCAGATGCCACTTTCTTCGGATTTCTATCCCAAATTTTTATATTTGCTCAGTTTCTCAAACGCTTTCAGAAATATATTTTTGTCAACTGGGGCAGCACTATCCATTAAATGTCGACTTTTCACATGAGTTTTCATAATATTATCTAATCTCAGATTTCCGATCAGTCTGAAAAATGGCATCAACATATATAGTAAATTCAGAATACTAGAGGAAAATTTGGGGTTTATATTCCAACAAATTCTATTTGTGGTGGAAGTTATTATTATTATTATTATTATTATTATTATTATTATTATTATTATTATTATTATCATTATCATTATATACCTTATTATAAGGTATACATTTGCAGCTCTCAACACTTTTCTCCTTACGTTTCTCCTTCACCCTATTTAATATTTAGTGTCCTATTTCGTTTCCTTTATAGCTCTTTCTCTATTTGGATCTTATTATATACCTACTTTATATATATATATATATATATATATACATATATGTATGTATGTATTTATGTATAAGTTGTATTTATATGGATTATGAGGAATATACGTTAAGGAGAGGAAGAATGTTTACGGCTTAGGAGTACGAAAGAAAGAACTAAGACTAGAAATCCTCCAGTGATCGACGTTGAGAAATACGGTACTCCAACCGCAAACCAATTCTGGATAATGAATATATGAAAAACAAAGCACTTTTCTTTAGAAATATTCCATATCGTTACCGTTTATGTACTGTTTTAGGGTACAGTTTTTAACATGTTGTTTTTCAATAAAGAAAATAAGAAGCATTTTCGAGAACATTAAGGCTAACTATATAATTATTTGCTGCACATTGCATGATATTTCGAAGCTTTTCATACATATGCATGCTTGATTCATAACGAATAACGACATATTTCAGGGAAACTTCCCAACAAACATTGACATAAGTCTCCATTGTCGTTAAGAATAAACCTTTGCATCATCTTTTTTTTTGTTTCTCATATATTCTTTCTGTTTTCTATCTGTTTTATTTGTATACGTGTATACATGATATATATTGAACATCTTATATATGCAAACATATATATATATATATATATATATATATATATATATATATGTTGGTGTGTATGTACACACACATACACGCATGCACACACACACACACACATATATATATGTATGTATGTATATATGAGATATAATGATATATTCCTGAGGAGTATGATTTAAGTATGTTTAGATAATAATCAAGAATGTTTACCGCGTAAGGAAACGGGGGTTATATTAATGATATGGTCATACAAACGAAGAAACGTCATATGCATATCACTGATTCCTTCCAGAGAATTATTACAGTGCATCCGCAGGACATTTCTGGATCGATACAAAACGGAAAAGGCTTTATTTTGCATATTCCATAACATCATCTTTTATTATATTTCTGTACTGTTTTATGACACTGTTTCCGAAAATACTGCTAATATTTTTATAAAGAAAATAATGGTAGGCACTGCTAAGAACACTGCGAATTGTTTGTAATATTAGGTGTACCTTGCTACAAGTTAGCAGGCATTTCATAATAGTTATCCATGTTTGCTTCATTAGAAATAAGAACGCATTGTATAATATCTACCAATAGAGTATGACACGTTTGTATGTATGTATATACACCCACACACCCACACCCACACACACGGACACAAACACACATATATACACACACATAGAGATGTGCACAGAACCAGTCCCAAAAACCAGTGAACCATGACAGACTGTCACAGACCAACCAAAAATAAAAAAATCTTCTTTAACTCTTCTTCCCTCCCACCCCAGCTAGCCAGTCATACTGTCTCTTAAGACAGTAAAACATTCCTTCAATATACACAAGAGAAAAAGGCCAGGTCAGTTCCTCCTCAATTTTATTCGATTGTCAAAGAATATGTATGAGAATATGTATATGTATATGTATTTTTCCATATGTGTATTTTCATACACTGTTTTTAACACTGTTTTTAATAATTTCACCTTAATATCAGAGAATGTGTGACAATCAGTATGTAACACTACAAAGTTCATACAAAGCTTTATACTTTAAATATATTTTATCATCAAAGAATGTATATATGCATTTTAATACTCAGACTGTTTTTTAAAATTTTTTATTATTCTCAAAGACTTTTGATATTCTTTTTCTAAAAAGTGAAACCGGTTAAGTAAATAAATATTTTTTAAAAATAAGTGCATTTTCAAACCTTCTTTCATATATATATATATATATATATATATATATATATATATATATATATATATATATATATATATATATATATATATATATATATATATATATATATATATATATATATATATATATATATATATATATATGGGAGAATATACAAATAATAACAACAGACGAGGACAGGTGGTGTAAATAACAAAAGTATATATTAGTATGACGCTCGGGAATACGGAAAGTCTTTGACGTTTCGAGCTACGCTCTTCAACAGAAAGAATACGGAGACAAGGAGACAAACACGGAGAAAACAAATTGAATAGTGTTCAGTCAACGGTCAATCATAATAATGGCCGATCATAACAATGTATATATATGTATAACTGTATATATGAGATATAATGATATATTCCTGAGGAGTATGATTTAAGTATGTTTAGATAATAATCAAGAATGTTTACCGCGTAAGGAAACGGGGGTTATATTAATGATATGGTCATACAAGCGAAGAAACGTCATATGCATATCACTGATTCCTTCCAGAGAATTATTACAGTGCATCTGCAGGACATTTCTGGATCGATACAAAACGGAAAAGGCTTTATTTTGCATATTCCATAACATCATCTTTCATTATATGTATATTTATATATATATATATTATAAATATATATGTATATACTCTTTACTCTTTTACTCTTTTACTTGTTTCAGTCATTTGACTGCGGCCATGCTGGAGCACCACCTTCAGTCGAGCAAATCGACCCAGGACTTATTATTTGGATTCCTAGTACTTATTCTATCGGTCTCTTTTGCCGAACTGCTAAGTTACGGGGACCTAAACACACCACCATCAGTTGTCAAGCGATGTTGGGGGGGACAAACACAGACGCACAAACATATACACACATATACATGTATATATATACATATATACGACAAGCTTCTTTCAGTTTCCGTCTACCAACTCCACTCACAAGGCTTTGGTCAGTCTGAGACTATAGTAGAAGATACTTACCCAAGGTGCCACGCAGTGGGAATGAACCCGGATCCATGTGGTTGGCAAGCAAGGTACTTACCACACAGTCACTCCAGCGCTTTATAATTATATATATATATATAAATGCAAATACATATGTATATATATATATATATATATATATATATATATAGATATATATATATAAACAATGCTTATCAGGAATCAAATTTAAATAAGCAGAAAATAAAGAAAACTTTTGATCAACAAACACATTTACCAACATCGGTTAATTATCTTTTGATATAAAACATAACATACCATTGCTAGGGCCGTTTCTACTGTCTATGTCAGTCAGTCCTCACAAATTAATTTCTGAAAATACTATTCGCCATCTGTATAGCACATTGAATATAGTACATGGAGCTTCATCAGAGTGAATACAAATACGTAAAATAAAATGGAGTAAAATAAACGAAGTGAAGAAGGAATAGGAATGAACAGAACCTCGAGATGAGGCCAGAAGGCTTAATATACCAGAATCATACCATTTTGTAGTGTGAAGCTTGAAGTTGATAGGCAAAAGAGTTAACTAGAATATTAACTAGAGAAATAATTTATGGGTTATTTCTTTATATAGAGGTACCAGGATATATAGACAGTAATAAAATAAAACTAGACCTAAAGTAAAACAGGAATCGCTTATATGAATAGTACTTATGATTTCGTAAATAGAGCCAATTAATATTTATAAAACACTTTTATAATGGTGTATTTACTGAAATATTCTAGAGACGGACCACCTGATGTCCGTAATGGAATTGACCAAAGTCCAGCCATCTCTACAATTCGTCAGTTATATTTAAACCATGGGCAAGACCGTTACCGGGTTAGACGTAAATAAAGAAGAAAATGAAGCAGTAAATAAAAGTTGTGGAAGAGGGGATCATCTCAACATAACATAAAATAAGAATAAAAACGAAAAATGAAAATTAGATACTAGCAACCAATACGGCTATAAACCTTTTGACAGTTAAGGGGAGACTACTGATAGGGGAGGTGAATACTAATGGAAATTACTTTCGAAATATAATGCTAAAGCAGTCATATTAAATAGCCAGCATACTTTCAATTGGTGGTAATACGAGATGAACAAGGAAACGTCTGAGTACATTCTGCCACTTAGACACACGAGAAGGCAAAAGTACAAAAAACCCAAAAAGTTAAACGATTACAAGTTAAATCACTTGCTAATTACTAACATGGTTACAAACTCCGGATCCTACCACACTTTGCTAAATCTTACTTAATATATATCATAATTAAAATTATATTGTTCACATTACTAAACTTATTGCTATATTAACGCTTCAGTGGGTGTAACCATGTGGTTTTCTACCACAAAATTTCGATTTCATTCATGCACAATGATATCTCATTGGAAATCATCAACTGCAGTACCCAAATACAGACCTATACAATCTAGAGAGGGGATCAATTAATATTAAGTTATTAAATTTATGTTCTACAGCGGGGTTGTGTTGTTCCTAAGTGGTGGGTAGGACTAATAGGATTCACTATAACTGAAGGTAGACCAGTATGCTGGTTGAAAAATTAAGTCCAGATTGAAACTAGTGCAAACAAGTTCACCCACGGTATGAAAGGTAAAGAAGAGTAAAATTAGTTGCCAGAGGGTTTTAATATTGGGGGTTAAGCATCAATGCCCACTGTATTCCACATTAGGTTCATGATTTAAAGAGCTGGCATTTTTTAAATGGGATGAGTAGGTTATATTAAAGAGGAATAGCTTAAAAAGTACATAATGTAGTTAGTTTTTATGGGTGGAGGTGGCATTTAACTTCAATAGCCATGAAGAGAAGAAACAAGGGAGAAAAGGGCAGAAAAGGAGACGAAAATAAGAGGAGAGAGAAAGGCAAAGTAATAACGTACGGAGTACGAAAAATAATAATGTTCAAATGGTTTGAAGGATTCAAAAATGTTCAGAAGCCGTGGTATATTGGAGTAATTTTACATCAACAAGAGAATCCAGTAAAATCCGTAAAAGTAGAGTCATCATATCCAGTGATAAACCGGGTGGAGTGCTGGAATGTAGATGAGGCGAGATGCAAAAGTTCAGGCAGTTAAGATACGTAAGTCCAAAGAGTAGGAGGTTTCAGCTGGATAAAATTTCGATGACCACATGAGTGTATAATATATAGTCAAAATGAAGAGAAAAACAAAAGACAAACAGAGGTGTGTGAACAACAAACATGTATATTAGTTTGACTCTCGGGAATGTCAAACAGTCTTTTAAACAGACGTATACAGATTAAGAAAAAGATGCATTCAGAATTTAGGTTAATTCTTTATTATCGATGTCGTTCGTTTAACCGAACTCTTCAAGAAGAAATGGACCAAAATATCAAAAACATTTCATCGTTTTTTTTTTGTTTTTTTTATATATGAGTCAAAGAACGAATGTTTGTTTGTTGTATTTAGCTGAGGAGAAGAGTTTGTTTATGGAGAAAAGGAGGAAGGGATGAAGATGGGGAGCAGAGCGATCGCGAAAGAATAAGTAAAGCAAAGAGGGATGAAAGATAGATAGATAGATAGATAGATAGATAGATAGATAGATAGATAGATAGATAGATAGATAGATAGATAGATAAACAGAGAGAGAGAGAGATTTCTTTTTAATTATATTATATTAATATGTTCAGGCTATTGAAATTTAATTATAATTCCAGAAAGCATTTTTTATCTCACTTTTTTCCTTACTCATCATATACCTGTCAACATGTTTGTAAATATACACATTTTTCTCATTATATACATATTGGCATAGTTGTGAATAAGGGAGGAAGAGAGTTGAAGGTAGAGGCTAAATATCTTTCAAGATGTTAATTATAGGAAAAGGATGGGAAAGATAAGAAAAAAGGGGGAAAAGAAAACGATGAAGAGGGAAGATAGGGAAAGAGAAACTTCTTTTCAATTATATAGTATTGATGTTGTCAACCCATTGAAATTAAATCGCAACTCAAGATGTCGTTTTTGGTTATGTCATTTTATCTGTACATCACTTCAAACAGCTTACACACACTGATTCAAGTATGTAATTAGATAGATATCTTTTTATTATAGCCACACAGGGATAAATACAGAAAATGGACAAATTACAAAGTAGAGCTTTTCTTGGGGGGGGGGGGATAATTTGGATCAAAAGGGATCGCGGGAAGAAAAAAAAAAAAAAAAAAAAAAAAACGTGGGGAGGCGATCAATAGGGATCGTGTATCACAGTCGATGTAAAAAACGGGGAACAGATTAGGTTTATCCGTGGAGAGAAAAGCCTACGGAAAAAACCACGGTCACCTCAGGCTTTTTTTTTAAAAGGTACATGAAAGTAAGTACCTTCTCTCTTTTTGTCTCTTTTTGTTACAAGTCTATGCTTAAAATGGTGTCGTCTTTCATTCTTACCATTCTTGCCACATTTACCCATTTTTTATTGAAACCTTCATTCGACAACACCTTCCTCTCTATCCTCATGCTCCTTTTCAGGTGGTACTTGAAAAAGTTGACGAGGGACTGACCAGAGAGGAAAGTGTTTGTTTGTAGACCTTTCAAACGCGTCCACCACACGCATTCTTTTGCCATAGCTATCAGTGTTACAAAAACCGTTTTTCCTTCCCGTTTAAAGGAAGGTGGCGGAACAATATTCACGATAGACTCGGCTGATAAGTGGGCTCGTCCCACACGCGACAACAGCCGTTCGACGAAGGTCCACAGCTCTGAAATATCTGGACACTGCACGAGTGCGTGCAGAACGGTTTCGTCGCTCTGACCGCATCTCGGGCAGGTCGGTCCGGTGGTTTTCGAACCGTGTCTGTAGATCTGGTAGTGCGTCTCGATAGCATTGCCAAGCCAGGGATCTCTGGAAATTATCCATAGGCCCCGGCCCGAACGTCGTCTTGAAAAGGCGGGTTAGGAATTTCTCGTCGACACCCAGGTTTGCCCCGAGAGTGTCGTCAGACCTCCCCTCCACTAGTCCTCTATAGAACGCATTGGTCGTTTGGAAGTTGCACAAGTTTGATCCCGGACGGCAGAGCTGTTGTAGAGCTTGGCGACACTCGCGGTGCCAATCGCCCAGTTTCGGTCTCTTCCTGATCCATGTTTGCAGTTCGGTAAGTGAGACGAGCTGCGGGAAGGCGTGCCTCACAAACGGCGCCCACACCTGTTCACCGTCGTCAATGAAGTTCCAGAGATGCCGCAGTCTCAGCGAATGTCTGCGCATCATTAACCAAGGCATCCCCAGTCCTCCACGTAACGGTTGTTGACAGCAAATGGATCGCCTCACCATCGGAACGCCACCCTTCCACAGAAAGCGGAAAAGTATGCGTTCTAGTTTCGTGATGGTGGCATCGGGACAAGGCACGACGGTCAGGCGGTAATCGATGACTGATGCGATATACACATTAGCCACCTCCGCCCGGCCTTTTAGAGATAACTTTCTCTCAGCCCATGTTTGGCTGAGTTTGATCACTCTACTGGTGATCTCGTCCCAGTTCTTATCCATTTGGAGGTCCGGACTGAACCAGACCCCGAGCAGTTTAACCGGTCCGTCCGTCCAGCGTCCCACTACGGAGTCACTGTTGGACGGTATGGGCTTGCTTCTCCAGGTGCCGAGTAACAAACCCACTGACTTTTCCGGGTTAATTTTTGCTCCTGTCACCGTTTCGTATTGTTTAAGTGTCTCGCCTAGCATCTCGACGTGCTTTTCGCTCGACACTATGACGGTGACATCGTCCGCATATGCAGACACGCTCGTCCCGCAACCCAGCTCTCGTGGGATACCCCTCAGTGTCGCCAGCTTCCGCAGTAGTGGTTCGATCGTCAATACATACAGAAGCGCCGACAGGGGACATCCCTGACGGACCGAACGCGTGATATCGAACGGTTTTGACAGGTGACCGTTTACCCGTATTACCGATCGGATGCCGCTATACAAGGCAGCGATCCAACCGCGGAAGACGGGACCAAAGCCAGCTGCCCTGAGGACGGCCGCTAGGTATCGATGGTCGACCCTATCGAAGGCTTTAGATTGATCTAAATTGATCAGCGCCCCAGCCATGCCAGGATCCTTAACTACCCTGTCCATGAATGTAGCGCATGAGGTGGAGGTTGTCATGGATACTTCTGCCCGGCACGGCGCATGTTTGCGCCCTGTCGACCAGTTTAACGATGACAAGCGCCAACCTTTCGGCTATTACTTTGGCCAAAATTTTCAAATCTGCGTTGAGCAGAGTGATGGGCCTGAACTTATCTATAAAATTCCCCTTGTTTGGGTCTTTCTTCAGCAATGTCACTGCACCTCGACTCACGAAACCGGGAATTCTCCCGTTTTGTTGCCAGTTGCAGTAGACTGATGCCAAGAGGTCGCCAAACAAGTCTGGCATTTGACAATACAGCTCGTAGGGTAGACCATCCAATCCAGGTGACTTATCCCTCGCGCAGCCCGCCATAGCATCCCTTACTTCAGCAGCTGTGATGGGACCCTCACAACACTCTGCCTCTCCCGCCGAGAGCCGCGGCAGGCCGGTCAGGTAGGCAGTGAAGTCCATCCTGCGTTCCGACTCACCGCTCGCACCGAACAGTCGAGCAAAGTGCTGTTGAAAGGCCCCACACATCCTTTCGGGTTCGAACAGACTACATCCCTGTTCATCGATTAGAGACCAAATGGTGGCTCTGTTACCGCGTTGCGCCTCCGCCACCCGGGCTTCTCGCGCAGCTTCGATCCCTTGTTCCTTAAGGCACGCATTTTAGCTCTGACGACGCAACCTTCGTGTTTGGCGTTGAGGTGTTGATCGAGGGCCATCCTCGCAGCCAAAACGTTGGTTGCGCTGCCAGTTGTAAGTGCCTCTTCTAGTTTCTTAACTAAGTCTCCCTCTACTCTATTTCGATCTATCGCTAGTTCTTTACTAAACCTAATAGATTCCGATTTGATTGCCATTTTCAGGGCAAACCACCAGCGGTTGTTAACGATGGCTCCTGTTAACGCCCTCTTAATTAATTCGCTAATCCGGTTCCTGTAAACCTGCCGCGCTAAGAGCGAAGCGTTCAGTTTCCAGTAACCGGGACCCTGCCTATGTGTCTTATCTAAGTCGAGCGTACACGTCACAAACTTGTGATCTGTGTAGCTGACTATTTTAAATTGTGGACATCCTACACTATCTCTATCCGCTGTCCTACATAGAACTCTATCTAGATACGATCTCGACGATCCGACGCGGTTTGTCCAAGTCCACGTTGGCACGTTCGGATGGTCGAGTCGGAACCTGTCAGACAAATGGAAACGTCTGAGCAGGTCTTTGAGGCACTTACATCCCCTTCTACTCCTATCCACTCCCACATAGTCTATATGCGTG
The DNA here is from genome assembly GCF_046866305.1 of Octopus bimaculoides. Lineage (NCBI taxonomy): Eukaryota > Metazoa > Mollusca > Cephalopoda > Octopoda > Octopodidae > Octopus > Octopus bimaculoides. The sequence continues at coordinate 53,141,234 of NC_142934.1, read as the reverse complement.
TCCAAGGTAGCGTTCCAGTCCCCTACTAACAGTAAAGGTCGTGACGTTCCCAGGAAAACCTCTAGACGTCTAAGGAAATCCGCCCGACCCGTTAAGGACGGTGCATACACTGCCACCAGACGGAAAGCCCACCCGTTTGTGCCATCGACGTCCAAGACAACCAGCCTACCCTCCGGGTCTAGGAATATTGGCCTTACTTTTAGGTTCAGACTCTTCCGAGAAAGCACCGCGGTACCACCACCACCCATGTTTGGCAGACAGGGAGAAAAATAAATGTCGAAATGTCCACCAAACATGGACTTGAGGGCCCGCGGGTTACTGAGTCTGGTTTCACTGATAGCCATGATTTCTATGTTCTGTGACTTGATGTCATTTAGAAGGTAACCTTGCTTCCAAGCTGACGCCAAGCCACGTACATTTACACAACCTAATTTAAGCATAGTTGAAGTCGAAATTTGTGTTTCATACACGACAGTAAAAGAGACAAGAGAGAAGGTTACTTACTCGTTTCGAAAGTTTTAGCTTCCTCTTCTTTTGAAGTATCATGGATGAGGTTTTTGAAGAGATTCTTTGATAAATATTTTTTGAACCCCCCAACCGCATTTGGAAAGAGGGTTTTGAGTGTGTGGTGCTGCGTTTGTGTGATGTGAACTATTTTGATGTGTTTCGGTGGTGTAGTGCGTGGATGATTGTTCAGCTTATAATTATCTTCAGAAATGTTTGTTTGCGATATGATGTAGTCCATTAATTTTGTGTTTGTTGTGTCTATCGCTGATAGCATTGTGTGTGTTTTTGTGATGTTGGTGCTGGTTTGTTTGTGCAAGGGGCTTTCAGCGGTTACATATTTCCCTGCTTTGCATGCATTTAATTTTGGGGTTGTTTTTGATCTTTTTCTTTTACTTCCTGTGGCTATTTGCCATTCTGTAGAACTTTCATCGTTAGACGAAATGTCTGACGAATCAGAAGGGGGTAAAGGCAAAGCATTTGGTTCTATTTGTGTGTTTGTCGATGGTGTTGTGGTGTGTGGTGTGTGTGGTGTGTGTGTTGTTGGGGAATTGGGAGTAGTATTGGTCTTTTCTTCGTTCTCAGTGGTTGTCTTCTTGGTTGTTGTTCTTGGTGTTGGTGTTGGTCTGTCTTTAGTTGTTGTTGGTGGTGTTGTTTCTGTTTTTGACTCAGGTGGTGGTGTTGTTTGGTTGGGTTGGTTTGTTCGTTGTTGCCGTTCTTTCGTTTTCGCATATAGCTGCTTGATCAGTTGTGCATACGGTGGTGTGGGTAATAATGCTGGTGTTTTGGGTTTTTGGTTTTCCCGTGGCTGTTGTTGTTGTTGTTGCTGTTGTTTCGCGGCAGAATTGCAGTCCTTTTGGAAGTGAGCTTCACTGCCACATATGTAACAGCGTGGTCGTCTGCCTTCCACCACTACATACAGCCTTTGCGTTGATGGTAACTTTATGTAGGTCGGTATTTTATTTAGTGACTCCTGGGTAATATGGAGAAGGATCTCCATTTTTTTACCCACCCACTGTTGCTTTTCAGAAACATTAATTTGCAATATATCAACTTCCTCCATATCGACACTTACGGCTGATGTTATCCATAGTGTGTCTACCGTGGGAGGAATATTTTTTATGATAACCCTTGTTACCCTCTGACCAAGGTAACTCGGTATCATTGTTAACTCTTCTGTCTTAAGAGTTAGCGTTGAGAATCGTTTCGCTAACTCTTCACTTTGAAAAATAACTTGCACATGGGCAAATTTATGCCACCAAGTTACATAATCCTTATATTGCCATACAGATCTCAAGCATTTCTCGATCTTTTCCGTGCTTGCTTTTTCTGTTTTTTTTTGTTTTTGAGTTTAAAATTTTATAAATAATGGTCTTTTTGTTTGTGTCTTCTAAAATGTCTTGTGGTATGTTGATCCGCACCTCGTCATTTTCTTTCGTAAGTAAAGCCTTTGTATCTTTTATCTGCTGTGCAGTAAAAGATACTACCGTCGTCTTTTCCTTTATCGCCTCGGCGAAGTTTGTTTTGATCTTGTTATTGTTGTTGTTGGTGGTGGTGCTGGTGTTGATGGCAGAGGTGACTGTTGCTGTATTAGTGTTGTTGTTGGCGGTTGTGATGCTGGCAGGTGTTGTTGTTGTAGCAGATGGGTGACCTTCTTCTTGTGTACTCCTCTGACCTTCATATGAGTTACGAAGTGGCGGGAAATTTTTTTCATAATTTTCTTCGGCGTTCAGGCGTATTTGAGCAAATTGTTTGGCCATCATGCTCTTCTCTTTCTCTCCTTCCGTTGTCTGTGGTGAAAGGAACAAAAGAGGAGTGGAGTTGTTGTTCTTTTTGTTATTGTTGTTCTTGGTGGTAGTGGTGGCTGCGATGTCGGTGGCAGTAGTGGTTTTGGTTTTGTTGTCGTTGGTGGCGGTCGTAATGGCGGTAGTGGAGGTGGTGAACGCAGTAGTAGTAAACGCAGCATTCCTGGTCTCTACGTCTTGTGTTCGTTCATGCGGAACGACTTGTTGGTCAGTCTCCTTGCCTGCTGTTAGAGGCAAATCGACCACGTGTGAAGGCCTAGCCATATTTCTTTTACGAAATATGGCAAATAAGCCGGAGAAAAATCAAAAACTTTTGGAAATAAACTCCAGAAGGAGCCACTTCGTATTACAAAAACCCAATAGGGTCGAAGTGTATGGACTTATACACCTCTTCCACAAAAAATATTTTAAAACTGCAAAATTTTTGACATATAAAAGGCCAACTTACTTGCGAGCCGATGCGACTAGCATCCGTCCAGATCAGATAGATAGATGTAATTAGATAGATAGATAGATAGATAGATAGATAGATAGATAGATAGATAGATAGATAGATAGAGAGATATATAGAGAGATAGATGGATGGGTAGATAGATGGATGGGTAGATAGATAGATAGATAGATAGATAGATAGATAGATAGATAGATAGATAGATAGATAGATATATAGATAGATAGATAGATAGATAGATAGATAGGTGTAAAAGCTGCCGGGCTATTTGAAAATAGTTAATTATTTATCAATATAGTACTCACTTTTATTTCATTCAGGTAGTCATTGTTGGAAAATCTGCGAAGCATCACGACCTAGACATTACCTGTTTTCTAAATGCTGCAATGATGTTATATACACAAACTTAAGATGAAACTGGTAGGCTCAGCAGGGAATATTTCAGCTTTTTGAATAAAAAAAATATGGTCCGAAATTTCAGGAAATTCAAGGTCACTTAATTTATATATCGAGTTCGAAGCGCAGTCGATGGTAATCCTAGACAATCAATGGATATTCTTTCCAAATAATTTCAAGTGTCGGCTGTGTTATAAAATCTGTAATACACGAAGACATTCGATACAAATTATATGTATGAAAAGTGGAAAGACAAATGTTTCAATAAAATTTGGCACATTATCATAAAACCCATGCAGCTTATAAAGAGATATCAGACAAATATTCCCTTGATTTACAACATCAAGACTTTCGAGATTTAAATACCATGGACTATTACGTTTGGAGCGTCGTTGAAATGGAAACTAATCGATATCTTCACAATAAAAGGCGGCGAGCTGGCAGAAACATTATCACACCGGGCGAAATGCTCAGCGCCATTTCGTCTGTCTCTACGTTCTGAGTTTAAATTCCGCCGAAGTCGACTGCTATTGCCACGTATTATAATAATTTAATTTCGCAATCTACGATAATCATGTGAATTTATGTGTCGTCAATGATTAACTTGTCTAAAACTAGAGATCCGAACTCTCATTAGATGAATTATCTTATATACATTTCATAGTATCATGTAATGATAATTTACAATTTTTCCTTACAAAATTGTGTGACATATGTAGGCAATATCAAAATTATGGTTACTAATGTTTGAAAAGCAAATCCTGTATTGATATTGGTATACACCCTGCCTTATAGAAACCATTGGAAAATCACTGAATTAGCGAACAAGTTTGCATTGGAGTATTTAGATTGGCTGATGTGATGTAATAAAATTAGTAGAAATTAAACAACTGAAATTACATGAGTCTAAATCACGTATATAACACATTTCAATTCAGGTCATCGGCAAACACTTCCGTTTTGTTTTTGGACAACACATCTGTTTATATATTCTTATAGGAATAATACCTACTGTACATTTATCCAATTACTCTTATCACACATACTACGTGATGAGATTAAAGGTGCGCTGAATTTAAATGTTTAAAGGTGTATGATTCATTATTTTTGAAATAAGAATGAATGAAGAAATTACGGTGAAAATTTGTGAGATATTTCAACAGCCATGAATTTTTATCACCTTTAACGGGTCAAAAAACAGTTGAATTAAGAAATGATGCAGATATTAAATTCTTCAATGAATATAATGCCAAAAATATCCCAATTATATATATAGCAACATTGAACGAAACACTTTTCTCTATATTGATATACAGTAAAATCTAGCATAAGATATCACTGTGTGCACTGAAATTCGCATTACAGGGCAGTGCTTTTAAAAGTAGGATCGTTTCAGTTGGTAGACTGTTCGATAGTAGTAGCTTGAAGTGGGTGGCTTAGGTCGCATGCAGTTTTTTATTTTCCTGTTGAATTGCGTGTTATTGCAGGTAATATTGGCTGAGGAACAAGTAACTCGTTTAGGAGAATTTAAAATCTTATAGCATATATACTTTCTTATACTTTCTTCATAATTGGTTTTGAAGTAGAGATAACAAATTTGTATTTAATTTCACGGAAGAAATTAAGTTTAGCAGAACAATAATCCGTGCTATTTTATTATCTGTGACTATTTTCGATCAAACCATAAGGCATATCCACTTCACACTCTTTAAATATATCTTACCGATTACCACACACTTTAAAAATATCTGAATGGTTACACAAGTCATTTGAGACAATCTCAAAAAGGATAGCCATTTGCGGACAGCACTTTCACGTCTCTCACTCTCTACCCCCGAAAAGCCGGACTTTTGCAATTATTATTTTATTCACTTAGTTTTACATGTTTACACCTTTATCGCCTCCAAAGTATTCTCCATTTGAAGTAATGCATCGGTCCAGACGCTTCTTACATTGTTCAAAGCAGTGCTACAACTCTTGCGAAGTGATGTCTCAATCTTTTCTCTTCTCCACCTTTTCCACATCTACAAATTCCCTAGTACCAGCTTTCGTCACCAGTGTTGACATTCGGAAAAAGATTCGGATCAACTTCCAACTCTTCTTTCAGTTCACGACGTGCATTCAGTCGTGACAGCTTTTGATATTCCGTGAGAAAGCGAGATAGAAACTCTGATGCAGCTCTTTTCATTCGGTATTCCTCTCCCAAAATTCATTGGCAGGAGCTCCAGAATACACCAGTTATATCAAGCTCGTCAATTGTTTGGTGACGTTCCTCCAAGAGCAGATCCTGAATTTTCCTGATGTTTTCATTCGGTCGGGAGGTCGACAATAACCCTGAATGAGTTTGGTCTTCAAACGACAACTGACTATTTCTAAAGAGTGAGAACCACTCGTAAACTTGTGTTTTGCTCATCGCAGCATCCTTATAAGTTGTATGAAGCATGGCAACTCTTTCGGCCGCAGTTTTCCTCAGCAGTAAACAGAATTTCACGGAAGCACACCTTTCCTTCGTTTCAATCACTGCAAAAATCGACGAATAACTGAGAATCAATGCAAAACAAAGACACACAACATGGCAGTACAACTTCACTTGACTGGCGCCCGTGGTTTCAATCGAGACGGTTCTAGCGGCGGAAGCTTGAACTGCAAGTAGTTTATCCGCCAGAGAACGTTTCCGCATATTTTGTGTACCGCTTCGTATATATATATATATATATATATATATATATATATATATATATATATATATATATATATATATATATATATATATATATATATATATATATATATTTACTTATATTTAATACCAAGAAACTAGCACATTAAAAGAATCAGACGGTACACACGCATGTTCGTGTGTGCTGAATATATTCGGGAAGACAAATATTCAGCACACACGAACATGCGTGTGTACCGTCTGATTCTTTTAATGTGCTAGTTTCTTGGTATTAAATATAAGTAAATATATATATATATATATATATATATATATATATATATATATATATATATATCGCCTCCAGCCTATCTTGTCGTTCATGGTTTTTGCGGTTTGCTACTGGTGGCTTCGCCTCAGTGGTTTCATAGAACATGCTTTATAGTCATTTGCACTACTTCGCCGGAGGAGAGAAATTCTGGATTTATGCAAAGGTTGCTGGTGAGGACTTTACGAGATTAGAGCGGAAAGCTTACCTTAACTTCTTTTAGTCGCCTTTTATGACACACCGAAAAGAAGTCGTGTCTATTCAAAATCAAAATAATGCACGTTAGTCAACACGTTGTTTACGATTGTCTGTAGAGAGATCATGCGTGAGCCATTTTCCAACATTTGACATTTTTTCAAGCCTTTTCAATTAACAGTGAATGATAAGTATGGTTCATGGTGAAACCCCTACTTCGTTCTCGAAACGTAATATTGAGGTTTGTATCAACGTAGCTTCCAATGCATCAGAATCCAACGTTTTTGGGCGCCATTCCCTTTATTCACCCTGCAAGCTGTAGTCTCAGTTTCTGAATCGGGTATACCATCTTCTGCTACACTTGTACTATCCTCCTTTTGAAATTCATAAAGAACAACGTCACGATGCTCTTTGCAGGAGTTAACATGGGGCCAATACAACTTCAGTTAAGACAAAATTGACAAAATCTGAACGAAAATGTAAGAATATGAAATGTTAATGATTTCCTTGTACTTTAACAGAATTGAATCTCACTAGATATTTACTTAAAACAAAACAGACACATCGTTCCTTACAACCCTACGCACGCACGCACGCACACACACACACACACACACACACATACACACACATACACACAGACATTCATGTGTGTGTGTATATACAGGGTGTGTCAAAAAATTGAGATGTAAATAACAGAGAAATTACATAGTCAAGGGAAATGAAACTAAACAGGCTTAATTTCGAGCAACATAAGATTTATTCCTCCAAATTTGAATGAGAAATTCAAAGGTATGTGGATTGCATGAATGATTTCACAAATATTTAATATGTATGACGCCTGAGACACAGCACACATCAAGTCGATAGTCCAGCTCCTCCCGAACTCGCTGCAGCATGTCTTGGCGAACAGTCTCTAGTGGTGTAGTGATTCTCTCCTCGAGTTCTTCTAGGTTTGCAGGAAGAGGTGAGACCTAGACTAGGCCCTTCACATAGCACAATGCTTGCGCTTTCGCTTGTCGTCTATCGATATGGCCTGAACGACCTGCAGATCGTAGGGTTTCATTAGCAAGCGTTTCCTCAAGACGTGTCAAACTGTCATTGAAGGAATCTGGGTTTCCACACGTGTTCTTCTTATGGATTTCTTGGGGCATCGCAAGAGGTTTTGGTGAACCTGCTAGACCATCTCCTACGATCTTAGTAGTCGTCCAGATCCTTTTGCCTTGCATAGACAGCCTTTCTCTTTGAATGTTTTGTGCCATGTCCAAATCTGCATTGCCGTTGGTGACTTTTTAGAGAACTGTCTCACAAATGCACACTACACAGTCTTGTTCGACTGTCTTGGAGCAAACTCCAACACACAATACCCCTTTTCACTTCCAGTGAAGGCCTTTTCTATAACTGAAAAGATAAACATTAACCATAAAAATGTAACCTATTTCCACACATGCTGTTAAATTTGAAGTCATTTGAACACGAACTGGCAAAGTTATTAAATTGCGAAATGATATATATATATATATATATATATATATATATATATATGTGTGTGTGTGTGTGTGTGTGTGTGTGTGTGTGTGTGTGTGTGTGTATGTATATATATATATATATATATATATATATATATATATATGTAAATTGTATATATGTATACTCACATATATATCTATATGTATTTATTTATATCAACCTTTAGTAGCCCAAATCTGTTCAGATTTATCGCATTCCTAGTTTCCGTTTATGCTGTAAGCCACGAAGCTATAATTTTCGATCTTATTCAAGACATGGTAAGAGACAAATGCTTTAATATAAATTACGCCCTAAATGAAAGATAAATATGTTTGCGAATATTGTTTTGTACGAAGTCAAACCTTATTCCTAAAGCATATATCAAAGACATAACAGATATTAACATCCGATCCTATTCTGAATGAATAGACTGGATTGCAATATTTTTTTCCATTCAAAAAATCCATATAGAAATTTGGGGGATATTTTGATGTTATGTGTGTCAGTCCAAGGAAACGCTGAGAATATCTTTTATCGAGTTGTGTAACATAATAAGAAAAATGAAATCCATATAGAAATTTGATATAATTCTCATTGTTATTGGGATTCAGATTTCAGTTAAGATGTTTACAAATGAGACTAACATTTGTTAGATTAACAGATTTCCAGCTGCTAGAAAAATGGAAATAAGCAATTTTCCCATAGATAATAATTTATGTGTACCATTGTATAGCATAAATGAAATCTGCCTTATTGTTAAGGATTACAGATGTCTTTGATGGTAAATTCTAAACAATTTTGAAATAAAGTGTAATTTTTTTTCTGTATTCACATCTGTAACTAAAAGTTTCTTCTTATAACAGTATGCATTTTATTTTCCCAAAATAAGAATTCGATATATAAAGTTGTATAACGTAAAAAATCGTTACCATTCTAATTCGTGATTTATAATATTGAATATTTTTTGAAATAAAGCACAGAAATTTTTTGTGAAATTATTGCATATTTTCTTTTTACAAAGCTTTATATGAGAAATATATACAAGTTCTATATTTAAAAGTATCCAGCTGATTTGCTTCCAGGAAATGTTGAGTGATGTCAAAATACTTTGAAAGATCTGCTTGATGCCAGTAAAAGTTGATAGTTCAGACGCTATCGGCATCAGTCTAGTCTTTCGTCCATCCAGATTCAATAAAATAATTGATGTGTTTATTACAGATGACACCAGTTCATCGGTTTTGCTGATAACGTCCTATTGGGCAAACATAAATTGACCTCATTACTATATTCTACACACCTACAGGCTCGCACGCACTCATGCACACAGAGAGGCATACATGTATGTATGTATATATATATATATATATATATATATATATATATATATATATATATATATATATATATATATATATATATATATATATATATATATATATATATATACATATATATATATATATGTGTGTGTATATGTGTGTGTGTGTGTGCGTGTGTGTGTGTGTGTGTGTGTTTGTGCGCGTGTTCGTATGTGTGTATGTATGTATGTATATATAGAGATAGATGGATAGATAGATATGAGAGGTATTGGTATCCAGAAGACCCAAGATGGTAGGTAAGACTATGTAAGTGCAACGGGAAGGCCGTAGTTGGATTCTCGGTTCGATAATAATACAAGGAGTCTAATGCGGGTCTTGTGTGAGCATGTTTATGTTAAATAAATGAGACAACAAAACCATGGCTGTGTGGAAATTATACAACTTTATAAAATGAAAGGTAGTCTTACAACTGTTTCTGGGATATTAGGGATATCCCTTTATCAGAGACGATATGAGAGAGGTAAATAAAGGGAAATGGTAAGTTCAATGTAAGGAACAGGATGGATATAGGAAGTATAAATGGGAAAAGGAGAATAAAAGCAAAAGGAAAAATTATGCAGTTCTATTATCTAAAGAAGGTGCCGTGTAGAATGCGTAGAAATACTTGTTGTCCATGGCATGTAGATTCCGATAGGAGTTCATATTTTGCTATTACAAGTTGATAGTGTGGACACATAGTTTCTGTGTGCTGTTCATTCCAAGGGATCTTGTGGTGTGGATGAAATTTGGAGAATGTAGTGGTAGGGGTAAGTAGATAGAGAAAAGATATATATATATATATATATATATATATATATGTATGTATGTTAGGAGGAGAATGATATTAGTCAGAAGGAATAAGGGTAGAAGGAAGAAATGAAAACAGAAATAATAATAATAATATCAACGGCTGTTGTTGTCAACAGCCAATGATTGCAGTCCCTTGTGACCAAAATATTGCCCACAAAAAGTGGCGAAATAGTCAAAGTACAAAAACATCGAAATTGAAGTTTTCACAATGTGGGGAATGAAACTGAAAACAAGATTTAGTAATAATTGGAGCATTGGGCAAGATAAAAAAAATATGAAGGTTAACCTAGATGCTAGATGTAGACCCTCAACACTATGCACTAGCTAAAAATTAGTCTTACAAGGAACAGCCCACATCCTAAACCAGACATAACCAATTCAATTATATAGCCAAAACAAAACAAATAACAAACACAAGACGCTTTATATAGCAAATATCCAATAAAATAGACAACCACCAACAGGCCAGTACACAGCAAATAGTAAAACTTGCATTAAACACGCAACACACAATACGAACACTAATACAACAAAAGATTGCAACGACACTTCATAAAAAACAAACTATCACAATAAAATACCAAAAAGAGTACACACGCCAGCAACTCGGAAGTATAGCAGATGATGCAGTAGAAATTTGCCTGAAACTACCAAATGTTGAATGATAATAATAATAATAATAATAATAATAATAATAATAATAATAATAATAATAATAATAATAATAATACTATAGAAAGGATTGAGGCAACTCCCCTTGAAGATATAGAGTCAAAATTAAAAGAAGAGTGCCATTGTTATCTAGTGAACGATATTTTGACATCTCGTGTGTCATCAACTGGTTCAAAAAATAAATTTGTCAATCTACTTCATTTTGGTTAATATAGAAAGGATTGAGGTAACTCTTCCTGAAGATATAGAGTCAAAATTAAAAGAAGAGTGCCATTGTTATCTATTGATGGTGGCGAACCCTGCTGTACTCTTTCACCACAACTTTCTCTCACTCTTACTTCCTGTTTCTGTTGTTCCTGTATCTCAAAGGGCCAGCCTTGTCACACTCTGTGTTACACTGAATCTCCCCGAGAACTACGTTAAGGGTACACGTGTCTGTGGAGTGCTCAGCCACTTGCACGTTAATTTCACGAGCAGGCTGTTCCGCTGATCGGATCAACTGGAACCCTCGTCGTCGTAACCGACGGAGTGCCAACCACATATGTGTGTGTGTGTGTGTGTGTGTGTGTGTGTGTGTGTGTGTGACATTATTTCTCCTAACAAAACTTTACTGCTTTACGATTTATTCATCAAACAAACATGCACACACACACATATACAGGGTGCGATGAGCAAATTATCACCATTAGATATTTTTAATTTCGCACCTGCGGTTTGTTTTTGATATTGTCGTCTACACAGTATAGTAGGGTCAGTTGGGTACCGTCTGTGAAAAACACAGCACCACGACGCCATTCACTCTGCCAGAAATTTGGAAACGACATGCTGTATGGCTTGGGATACGAAACGGAAGCTCCTATACGAACATTTCAGAGTGATTGGGTGTTAGTCTGTGGACAATGCAATCTTAGAACATGTACTGAGAGTGATAAATCTCAAACATCCAGTCAAAATCATGGTGTTTGGAATGAACACTAGTGATCTCTCCACTCATCTTCTCACACGGCGTCAAACTCAACACGGAGGCCTACATCAAGTGCATGGAAGTGGTACTGCTGCCCTGGATCAAGTGGGTGGCTGCTGGACGAGCATGTCTGACAACAGGACTTTGCGCCATGCTATAAAAGTAGGAGAAACCAGTCATGGCTGTCAGACAGTTTCTGCGACACCATCACTCCTAACATCTGGCCATCTAACTCCACAGAATGCAACTCCTTTGATTATTATGTGTGGAGTGCAGTTGAGCGAGAGGCCAACAAATTTCCTTGTTACACAAACTATGAACTGAGGGCAAGGATCATGGCAGCATTCACTAACGTAAACACGGAAACTGTCCAGAAGAGTTGCAAGAGATTCAGAAGTCGTCTCGAGGACATGATTGAAGCCAATGATGATTTTATTGAATAAATTTACTCTTTAGTTTTTCAAGCTATTTTTATGTAATTTTGGTAAATATATCTGTTAAAACGGGATGTCAGATTTATTTTCATTTTTGTGTAACTTAGACGACGTTTAATTCACCGCACCCTGTATAAATACGAGGCACTTCCTTCAGTTTCTGTCAATGAAATCCACTCTCAATGCTTTGATGGGCCAAAAGGTATAGTAGAAGACACTTGCACAAGGCGCCACACAATGGGACTGAACACGGAACCACGCGGTTGGGAAGCAAGCTTCTTACCACTCTGGAATGACTGCGTTATGAAAGTTACCTTAAATTATTATATATTTCGTTAATTAATTGTAATTTTTTGTGTAAAATATACTTATTTTGTAGATATAGCTAGGATATTTTTCCAATTTTTTTATTACACGTACAAGTATGTGAAACTTCAGTCTGCTGAATAAAAAAATCTAAAGCATTTAAAAATTCATATATATATATATATATATATATATATATATATATATATATATATATATATATGTACACACATACAAGTGTATACTTCTCTGTGTGTCTGTATATGTATGTATGTATGTATGTATGCATGTATGTATGAATGTATGTATGTATGTGTGTGTGTATGTATGTATATGTGTGTATGGAAATTATAGTTTTTTTTCGTCTCAATCTATTCTAAATCTTCAACAACTCCAGTGAGAAAAAAAATTGTAAACGAGTATTATTTCGTTTCTTATTTCAAAATCAGAACATTTATTCTTTCATATTTTAGGATACATATCAAACAATATGAATTTAATTTTACTTCTATTGTTAACCTGACAAAGTATTTGAATACGTCTTAATTCCAAAGAACCATTAAAACATTGTATACGGCTACAATGGTAAACATGAAAAGGAATTTGAGGAAGCAGACTTGTAATTATAGCATTAAATAAATCTTTAAAATATGTATAACTTATATTAAATTATAATCCGTAAAATTAAGAGGAAGTAAACTGGCAATTATAACAGACTATTTCTTATGTTTAAAACAGAAAACAGTATATGTCACTAACTCACTGCTCAGTCTCTGTTTGAGATTAAGAATGCTTATTCATATTTCTATAGATTATCAAATATGGAGGGTTTTCCAGTTTATCATGTTACATTGTATATAGTAAAATCAATAACTGATCTCTTGGTTGTTTCAGATCATATATGTATTATAAATGATACCCAACAGCATTTCAGATCTGCATCTAGTATCGATAATCTAAGGTAAACACGTGGTACATATTAACTCTAGAGCGCTTAGCTTGTAGAGCAGTAAGGGCCAAGCCTTCAAATATAAATATTTTATAAATTAAATGAAAGCGAATTGTAATTTTACAACATTGGAAAGGATAAAAAATATCTTAGTAATCCTCGTCTAAAACAAAAGTCTACGTAGTGGCCGAAATTGAGGGTGAATGTAAGTGTTAACGCAAATAATATTTCAATTGAGAATAAATCGGTATGTTCACGAAAAAATAAACCGATAGCATTCAATGCAGATTATCACTAATATGTGGTTGATGTTACAATACTGATTTTGTAGAATTGTAATAAAAAGTTGCATCTCAAACATTTGATGACAAGAGGACAGAATATACAAAACTCATATCGGGAAGATACAGAGATAATCATCGATACAGATACAGCCATATAAACCCTGTTCGAAAGAATAATTTTATTAAAACAATTATCACTGATGCGGTTTGTAGGGCATTAACAATTGTGATAGATTATTTTCTTTGATTAATTTGCAGTAAACATGTCTCGTTTTGAAATTGTTTTATTAAAAAACAATTGGCGCAAGGGAAACCCGGAAAATGCTAACATTGAAGAAAATGCACCACCCAAACGCAAATATCGATAACGTGTATCTTACGTGGAGAGATAATGGCGGAGAATTTTTGCAGTTAGAATTAATATACAAAACCACCATGATAGGGCTAGATGCATAACTCGTGAGAATAGAAGACCTTCTACAAATTGGCTATTATCTTGATGGACAAGAAAAGAGATCTACCCATAATAAAAAAAAAACAGGCCAAAATATACACAGATAATTGGAAACTGCTGAACTTTAAGTAACCACCAGTCTACCCAAAGAGTGAAAAAGACAGTAAAACATCAAGAGGAAAAATAGTAAAAAACTGAAAATAGGCGGGTAAAGAGAAGAATGCATGGTCAATTTCATGCAGATGCTGAAGATAAGACAGATAGAGCAAAACAGATGGCTGTGGATGACTAAAAGTGATATAAAACCGGAAACGGAGGCTCTAATCTGTGCTGCCCAAGAGCAAGCATTAAAAACAATCTACATGAAATACAGAACACAGAAATACAGAACCAGCCAATGTACGCCACTAGCCCAGAAGGAATATAAGAGACGTCACGACAATATAGCCAAGCTTGGCCATTGGACACTTTGTAACAAGTATGGACTTGCCAGAGCAAACCTGAAGGCATCATCGAAAACGGAAATGCGAAGATCTTATGAGATTTTATGATTCAGTGCGACCATGAGATAGAGAATAGGAAGCTGGAGACAGACTTAATTGAGAAAGAAAGCCAACTATGTTGGATCATAGATATAGCATGCCCAGCTGACAACAAGGTATGCGATAAGGAAGAAAGAAAAGTTGAGAGATATGCCAGGTTAGCTTGGGAAGTAAAGCAGTTGTGTTCGATGAAAAAGTTAGCAGTAGAACCAATAAATGTCGGAGCCCTGGGAACAGTGAGCCAAAATTTTGAGAAGTACGTGGAACAAATAGGGGCTACAATAAGGGTGGAGCACTTTCAGAAAACAGCAATGCTTGGAACCGCTTGATTACTCCGGAAGGTGCTCGAAAAATAAGAGGTGTTACCTTAGTTCACTGGTAGTGAACAGCTGACACTCTAATACCTCTCCAGAGTTAGAAGCTGTGCAAAGGCAATAATAATAATAGTAATAATACAAACGATGATGATAATAATTATAATAATAATAATAATAATAATAATAATAAAAATAATAATAATAATAATAATAATAATAATAATAATAATAATAATAATAATAATAATAATAAAAACAGCCGGAAAATTATTATAAAATAACCACCATAGGACTGCAAAAACACCTACTTCAGAAGCAAGGAAAGCTAATACAAATAGCCACAAAACACGAGTACAACATAAAAACTGTTTTCAGTATTTAAGGAAGCTGACAAATACAAACAAGAAATCATACTACCTAACAAAGGAGAAGAAGAAGAAGAAGAAGAAGAAGAAGAAGAAGAAGAAGAAGAAGAAGAAGAAGAAGAAGAAGAAGAAGAAGAAGAAGAAGAAGAAGAAGAAGAAGAAGAAGAAGAAGAAATGAAATCCAAACTAAAACAAGAACAGCAACGGACCATGATAAAACGACGGCAAGAAAAGCCCCTTCATGGCAAATAGTGGGCTAAAATAAATGCAAAAGAAATAGACAGAGCAAAATTCCAGCAATGGTTGAGAAGCTCAGGACTCGCAGAAGCTGACGGATTTTTAATTGCAGCATAAGATCAAAGCCTCCCCACCAGAAATTACCAAAAACATAATGAAAAGGAACATAACAAGTAAGTGCAGAATATGTGGAGATGGACAAGAAACAATAAATCATATCATCTCTGGCTGCCCAGTCCTGGCTAAGAAGGAATATATTCACAGACACGACAGAGCTGGGACCTATATACACTGGAAGCTATGCCAACAATATGGAATAACAACAGAGAAAAAGATGGTATAGGCACACACCAGAAAAGGTCACAGAAAACAAGAAAGCAACCATACTCTGGGATATGCCAATACACACAGATAGAGAAATTAAGGCCAATAGGCCAGATAAACTTGTCAGACATCATGAAGAAAAGATGTTTTCTAATTGATGTATCAATAACAGCAGATGACAACGTTTCTCTAAAAGAAATGGAGAAGATTTCAAAATAAAAAGACCTGGAAATAGAGGTAACTCGAATGTGGAATCTAAAAACAGAAACAATTCCTCTTATAATAAGCGCCTTATTCACACAAATACATAACAAAAACACCAGGACTTACAAGTATATATAAAAAACAAAACAAAGTACAAGATAACGCTTCAAATCAGTTAAGATCAGAAGCCATGAGAGCTCCTGCCTGGTACTTCATCAAGGCAAAGTAAAGACCAGAAGCCATGAGAACCACGTCTGCATGGGCTGACTTAAAAAAAAAGCATTTTGACATGGTTCCACGTTCGTGGGTAATGAAATGTTTGGGAATTTTGGGATAAAATTTTGCGTTACTAAAATAATGGAGACTAGCATGCCTCTGTAGAAGACAAACCTGTATGAAGGACACAAACACTCGGGTATGGTCAATATAAAAACAGGGATATTCCGAGGAGAATCATTTTCACTATTGCGCTTTATTATCGCTGCAGCCCTATTAACAATGGATTTCTGGGAAATAGATATTGCCTCAACGATTGGAAACAGAATTTGTAAGATAAACAATCTGCCTCCATGCCTGATCTGGAGCTCTTTGACAAGAATCAATCACAGATTAATTTTTTGGTCAGAGCTGTTCACTGGTGCTATAAAAATATTGGGATAAAGTTTAGTGTTGCAAAGTGTGCAACCCTGGCTTTCAAGAAATATAGGCGTATATACTGTACTCTATATACTGTAATTACTTCATGGAGAGACAATAGATGACCCTGAGAATAGCAGGTACAAATTTCTGGGCATTTTGGTGCTGAACAACAGTTCTTAAATCAGATGGTTACAGGCAATGTGAAGGATGTCTATCTAAAAATGCGAAATCTCCAACTGGAAATGAAATCGAAAGCGAAGGACTTGATTACCGCTATCAAAGTGTGGATTGTACCGGTTATTAGGCATAGTTCATACATTTTTAATTGAACCAAGGAAGACAAAATCAAGTTGAATAGAATAACGCGGTAGAAAATGATTGAGAGTTGCGTAATGCACACAATTGTGAAGATTATAAGGTTAAATGCACCGCGAAACATAGAGGGACGAGACATGTACGTGTGAAAGACTGCAAGGCTAGTGGATACATGTCCAAAGATTTCTACTTTGGCCACTTGTTGAGAAGAACATTTAAAGTACGTAGCTCAAAGCAAAGGATTATCCATACACGCTCGCAGATATTCACACACCCACACCCACCCACACACATACACACACACACACATACACACAATCACACACAAACGCAAACACACGCATACGTATGTTTAAAAGTGCCGGAATGAATTAAATATTGATAGATTTAAATATATTCCATCTCACAAACAGATGTATCTGCAAATACAGACACATATTTATACACACGTACGTGTGTGTGTATGTGTGTGTGTATGTGTGTGTATGTGTGTGTGTGTGTGTGTGTGTGTGTGTCTGTGTGTGTGTAAATGCAACATACAACTACGCATTAAATTTGAAAATAAGTCATATTATTCTTTATTTGTTTCAAGCATGCATGCATAAATTACGCAACAAGTAGAAAACCGCTACAAGAGAAACGTTTCTGATTATAATAATAATAATGATAACAAGAACAACAGCAGCAAGAATAGTGATGACGATAATGACGATGGTAACGACGACGATCATGCTCATCGTGAGGATAATGATGATGCATATATATCAATGTTATTTGTTACCTATAATTAGGGAATTATTTGTTTAGAAGTTATTAAAATCAATTATCTAATTAAATGTGTACATGAAGTGTATTTTAAAGTATTTTGTTTCAACTTCTGACGTATTTGAAACAATGATTTAGCATTGTTTACCGCATTTATGAAACAATTCGTTTCAGAAATTATGATCACGTTTGTCTTTGATATGCATTATTAAACTTCAAAGAAAGGACTGTTGTATTTAATATAAACATGATCAATTCTGAGGAGTTATATACTCATTAGTCTGTTTCACACATATCCATACACTAACACACAAACGCACAAACACACAAAGGCACAAACCCATTATATATATATATATATCGTTAAGTATATTTACCACGTAAGGCTTGAGATGAGAACGATAATTTCCCTTCTCCAACACTAATCGGACACAGAGAGTGTGTTGTTAGATGGAGGAGATGTCTTCCAGGGGCTATAAACATCAGTGTCATCATCACTTAGGGGTCTGCCACATTTAGGTGGGAAATATACTTCACGATTCCGTGCTGTTACTGTTTACTTCTTATACAGAGATTTATTATTGCTATATACAGGTAGCTAGCTAGCTAGATAGATAGATAGATAAATAGATCGATAGATAGATAAATAGATAGATAGATAGATAGATAGATAGATAGATAGATAGATAGTAAGGTAGGTAGGTAGGTAGGTAGGTAGGTAGGTAGGGAGGCAGGCAGTTAGATGGTTACGTACATATACTTATGATATTGTATACATACATGTATATATATAAATATATATATATATATATATTTATATATATATATATATATATATATATATATATATATATATATATATATATATATATATATATATATATATATATATATATATATATATATATATATATATATATAAGACGAAAACCAGTCTCTCTACCAATGAAATAATTTATGACAAATAATCTATGAATTATATTATCTCAGGATTATTGTGTTTCTGATGTAAAAATGATTTTCTATGTTTAAAAGTAATACCTGAATGGAATAAAAGTTTGAAAGCAACATATATTCACACACATATTCGTAAACATATACATATAATACTCCTCCATCACAGAAACAGACGCACGCACAAACAGTCACACACGCACACACACAGATACAACAGGCTTCTTTCAGTTTCTTTACACCAAATCCACTCACAATGCATTGGTCGAATCCAGAGTAGAGTAGAACCACTTGCGAAGGTACCATTACATTGGAGCTGCATCTAGGAGCAAGTAGTTGGAAACAAACTTCATACCACATAGCTACACTTGTGCCTATGTTGTTGTTGTTGTTGCTGGCACTCTGTCGCTTACGACGTCACAGGTTCCAGTTGATCCGATCAACGAAACAGCCTGCTCGTGAAATTAACGTGCAAGTGGCTGAGCACTTCACAGACACGTGTACCCTTAACGTAATTCTCGGGGATATTCAGCGTGACAGCGTGACAAGGCTGACCCTTTGAATTACAGGCACAACAGAAACAAGAAGTAAGGGTGAGAGAAAGTTGTGGCGAAAGAGTACAGCAGGGTTGGCCACCATCCCCTGCCGGAGCCTCGTGGAGCTTTAGGTGTTTTTGTTCAATAAACACTCACAACGACCGGTCTGGGGATCAAAACTGCGATCGTATTACCGCGTGTCCGCTGACCTAATGACTGGACCATTTTGCCTCCACTGCGCCTATGTATTTATAAACAAACACGCACGTGCGTGTGTGTGTGTGTGTGTGTGTGTATGTATGTCTGCGTGTGTGTAAGCACATGTGTGCTTATACTCATATATACATAGACATGTGGCTACGCATAGTATATTGTATAACCCAGCGGCAAGAAAAAATTGCAGAAAATGGTGAACACTGTTTCAATTATATTATTATCTATCCATCAGCAAATTTGTTCTAGACTAGATTAAATTCGCAATATAACGATAAGAGGAATGTTACGTAAATCTGCGTGGAATGAGATCGGAGAGGAATGCCAAGAGCAATATTTGAGTCTCGTATCCTCTGTGTGTGTGTGTGTGTGTGTGTGTGCGTGTGTGTGTGTATGGGTGTGTGTGTGTGTGTGCGTGCGTCTGTGTGTATGTCTGTGTGTGTGTGTGTGTGTGTGTGTGTGTCTGTGTGTGTTACTCTGGAAGTAGTGTCAGGAAATATAGCATGCATAACACAATTATAATTGTATAAAATTGTGAATGCGTGTTTAGGTGCATGTAGGTATCTGGCTTAAGAAAGCGATGACATAATACGAGCTCACGTGCTCGATACTTAGACATGCGAGTCTCTAGAGCAATTTATCCCGCAAATGCCAGCTATGTTCTGAATAGTCACTCTCAATAATGTTAACAAAGGAGCGCGTATTAATAAATGCACAGAAAAACAACCCAGATGACTACACGCAGCTGAACACATATTAACATATTAAAATCCTGAACATACTCTGCTTAATCCACCTGAATTTATATATATATATATGTCTACATATATATATGCATATCTTAATATATATGCACATATATATATATATATATATATATATATATATATATATATATTGTACGACCACATGTGTGCGTATGCGTGTGTATCTAGATGTATGTATATGTATATATACATATACGCGTAAGTTTCCAAATTAGGTTGGAAGGACATACAATCCTAGTGGGTACCGTATTCACTTTTACGGTTAATAATGCTGCCTAAACTCCGTGAGTGTCGAATAATATAAGTTAGTCTACATTACTATTCACAGTAGATCTTCACATCGGGGAATCCATAAGTCCCTATGGACACTGTATGAGGTCGGTAGAGAAGAAATAAATTAATCATAAGGAGAAATGAGATTTATGTATTCAGTTTTATTCTGCTTCGAATCACGTCTTTGCATTTCGGAATCTACATATGTTTCTGCTGCAATGTCTTGCACACTGTGAAATTTTGCTTCATAGTGTGTATCATGGTGTTAATTGCCACTTCTTTAGGATGCTATTACAGCGTTTTGGATCCTATCGGACCTAAAATTATTATTACTACTAATAACAATAATAATAATAGAGAGTTTCCGAATAATGAAATAATATATTGGGAAGTGATACACAAATTAATGAAAATCATAAAAAGGGAATGTAAATTAGAAGATAAACGAAATCAGAGATGGGAATATAATTTAGAAGGTAAACAGAGCAAGCATAAAATTATAAATAATCAGGAAGGAAAAAAAGGTATAAAAAATAGAGTTAGAGATAAAAAATATGATTTCACAACGAATGAATTATTTCCCCTGCACCCTAATTGCAAAATTAAGGAAACATTATACAGTTAATCTCAGAAGGTCAGGTATATTATTATATAGGCGCTTGCGAATTATATATAGAAAGAAGAATCGCCGATCACGAAAACTCATTTCAGCAAAATGAGAAATAATACTAATTTAAGCAAATTATTTGGGTCAATAAAAGTTAATAATAAGGATTATGAAATTAGCTGGGAAATAATTAGTAGAGCCAAATCATATAGTAGGGAAGCAAAACGTGTTGCGTGTTGAACATATTTACCAAATTCTTACATCAAAATACAAATTAGTAAACCATAGACGTGAGAGCGAGTATGTTGTGTTCATCACTTAAAACACATTTAATTGATGTAAGCGATCGAATGATACGTAATACTAAAATTAGAATAGACATCGTGTAAATAATAGCAAGTACAGTTGTTGATTAAATAAAAACTCCTAAATAAATAAACTTAAATAATATTATTAAACAGCAGTAAGTGAATGAAATTAAAAATATCTACTGAATTTAATTATAAAATTGGTAAATTAAACAGTAGGGCAATAATAGTAATGATAAGATTAGTAGTAATAGTGATGATAATAGTAACTAGCTGTGTTGAAAAGGTAAGAACTTAATTGTTTTTAGAATACTAACACTACGTGTATTAAATGTTTGGTTCCATTTGTATTTAGTTCAGATGGGATCACAAACGCTCTTAATATCACTCTGAAGAAGCAGCAATTAACACGAAAATGCACAACAGGGCGCAAAAATTTTGCAACCTGCAAGAAATTGTAGCAGAAACAGATGAAGGTTCCGAAATAGAAAGATGTGATTAACAGCAGAATAAAACTGGATATATAAAGCTCTGCTCTCCTTCTTATTAATATATATATATATATATATATGTATATATATATATATATATATATATATATATATATATATATATATATATATATATATATATGTGTGTGTGTGTGTGTGTGTGTGTGTGTGTGTGTGTGTGTGTGTGTGTGTGTGTGTGTGTGTGTGTGTGTGTGTTTCTTCACATGCCTGTTTATCACAAAGAAATTCCAAGAACATGTTGGCTTGGAAATATTGTAATCTGAGTACTTTTATACAGGCTGCTATGCTTTTCACACATACTTCATCCGGGCGTCAGTCCCGTGACTACTCTAGTGGGGCTCATTGCATTCTAGCGCTTCATTCTTTAATCGACTTTGTGTGCATTCTTAAAGTTTATATGAATACGTCAGTGCATCGCAGAATCGTGGTGCTTATCCGGTGTTGTAATACACTACTGGTTGCAAAGTGCATTTAATTCTTTCTTGAGTTGCCTTTTCCCGACCTCTTAGATAGCACTCAGAAACTATGTGTTCTCAACTGTGGTGCATGAACCTGGCAACATATTTGGCTCAGCCAAAATTGTGCGTTCGGTATTCTCTGCAATCACATCGTGTACACCGCTCCATTTTTGAGCTATATCATTTCGGATGTGCTCTTGCAATCTGTTCCTAGTGGGGATCTTTGCGTGGCCCTGTACGTCATAGCAAAATGATATGAACATATAAAGATATAAAGTGACCAAGAACAATACGATTATAATGAAAACAATAAGTAAATGAGGAGACGGAGAGGTGCAATGGGATACATGGTTCTAATAGGCATCTTAAGACAGTGATGAATTCAAATATTAATGTAAATATTTATATTATACTAGGTTGGCTCAAAAGATTTTTTCGTATTTCAAGATTTAATTAATAGTTCCCACAAGTTACGTATGACAAGAATCTATTTATGAAAATATATCCCAATATATTCTATTGTCTGTTGCTATTTTGGTGCCAGAAAATCGATTCAACGCTGATAACATTTGACTGCTTTAGTAGCAAAGATCCCTGCACCCGTTTCCAAACACATCTACATTCTTGAAGCTCCGTCCGTCATATACATGATCCGTCGCTTGGAAAGCGTGTCAATCTGATGGTACAATATAGGGACTGTAGGTAGGATGAGGCAGCTCTTCAAACCCCTATATTTCCTCAAATTTGTATTGGCAGTGTGTGCTGGGGTCTTCATCATGATGTAAGACTGCGCGTTTTCAATTGACCAATGTTGAGTAGTGGACTTTCAGAGCATCATATATTTGCTGCAGCTTTTGTCTATATAGATTAACGTTCACAGTGTGATGATCTGCGACATGGTGAAAGTGCAACACCCAAACAAAAATTCCATGAAACACCCGACACATCCTTCTGTTCAAAGCGCCACTATTCACAGCAGATTCTTAAGTCTGGCCGGGACGAAGCGACCTAGTATTTTTTAAATTACGATTATGAAAATAGATCGATGTTTCAGTATCAGTTACAATTCAACGCCAAAAAACATCTCGAAGATTTGCCAGTAGTTGTCTGCTAATGTTCACATGTGGTGGTCATTCGTCAGTGCATGAGGAACGATTCGAGAGCGTTTCTTCACAAGACTGAGCTTACGGAGGAGCTCCTAGCAAACACTACGGGTATTTGGCTATTGTTCAACCATTTATGAAAGATTTCATCTTTCAGCACTGAAGATTTGTCTGACCTTGGTCTAGTGTCACTTTAATTGAGCCATCTGAACTAGATTTCTGCCATACATTCATTTGCAGGCCCTGTGTATTCTCCACCAATAATTTATTTCGTCGTTGCCTTTTCATCCAATATTTTCTCCACAGGTAGCGTAAAATGGTTCTAATTGTAGTTTATTCACCACTCATTATCAAAGCTCTAAAAAGAAAAGAATAAACAATGTTTCAACAACAATAGACGATTCGTATAGAATTTATAGTATAGCATTCAGACACAAAAACATTGAGTTGCCCAAAACTATCGTATTTATCCAAATTCTTTATTTCGTCTTATTTAATATAGCTCTGAAGTAGTAATGTCTTAGTGCTTGTGTCTACATATTTTTAATTCAGTTATAATCTCTAAGTTATGTTTTATAAAAATCAATATATATTCCTTTCTCTATGATAACCTAGCCAAAACATTTTGAACACAAATACAAAACACATGCAAAAAAAAAAGCGAAACAAAACACCGGTCTTCCAGTCTTCATTTTCCATTATGTTAAAATATTGAAGCAGAATGTTATGAAACCTGTGCGCGTGTGTGAGTGCATATTCACATGTACATAAACACATACATACATACATACATACATACATACATACATACGATCATTGGTGATACTATGATATTTCGTATTCATTTATTCTTTTTTATCTGTTGTATTCCTTAATTATACTTACTTTCGTTATAATGGGGCATCTGCTTCAATAATTTGTATACAGTTTTACTGTCCCCCTAAATTATTCTACCACTGATCTCTATTTGTTAACTTGTAGGGTTTAGGAATATATATATATTCTTTTATTCTTCGATATATTTAATGAGGCAAGCTTGAATACTAATGAATCGTATGAGCAAACATTTTCTTCAAATCATTATCAGTTCATTTCACGTATTTGATTTGATTTCCATTTAACCATAATAATATAAATGCGTGTGAAAATACACTTACATAGACATGCACATACATATATGTCCTATATCTTCATGTGTGAACAGCTAAGTTCAGGTTGCTACTAGTAAGCTGTTGAACTGAAAATAAAGTGAAATCAACTGAGATTATAGCCATTTTGAGATTGAATGAGAGTATTTCATTTTATTCAAAATTCAACGGAGATATTTTAGACTTTGGCAGCTATGTTGAAACGCCGGACATTTTTCAAATGAAGTTTACTTCATTCACAGCAGTGATAACTTCCTTCCAATAATAATGAGTATAAATTTTGGTGTGAAGCTATCCCACTGATTAGTTATGTAGAAATAAATACATTTGAAAATGATCCAAGTGCGCCTGCTACTCAAAGAACATACAGCTGTATGCAGGCAACCATACATAATGTGATGAACCTAAAATAAGCCTAATCAATTGAAATTATACGAGTAATGACACGGAAAGTATTTAGGATTAATGAAAATTCATGTTTAATGGGGCAACCGGGAAAACTATCGGAGAGGGCAAATGAGTCCTTAGCTATGTTCATATAGGGATTCATTTTACATTATTGCGGGATCGCGCCGGCGAAACAGACTCTAATAAAACCTATAAGTTTTATTTTACATAGAATGTGTACATGTGTTCGTGTGATTGTAAGCTTAAACATGTGTGTTGTTGTGTGCACGTGTTAAATATAGATGCATTAATATTTTGATAAACGCAGTAGTGTTTGTTCAAATATATGTATGCGTGTATACGTATGTGTGTGTGTGTGTGTGTGTGTGTGTGTGTGTGTGTGTGTGTGTGTGTGTGTGTGTGTGTGTGTGTGCGTGTGTGTGTGTAAAGGTTCTGGAACGAATATTTTCATTTTCACTTTTTTTCTTAACCACGTCTAAGCAGGTTCTGATGCAAAATATCCTGGGCGATGTGGTGTCTGTCTTATGAGAATAACATTTCCCTTTTGTGGCAAGTGTTCAACACACTCGTCTCATTGGCTTACAACATACTGGAACACCAACGTTACAATATTGTGTGTCTCGTGAAACTAAAGTTGTTGAAACTTTGAGACTAGCCGAAGAGACGGTGCGAATAGCGTTTTTTTTTTAATATGTATATATATTTTTTGATTTTGTCGTAATACCATAGTGCTCTAATATAATGCACATACATTTGTATTTAAACTACTGCTTCACTACTAAAATTTGCGCTATCGGATAATCTCATTAAGATTAATCTAAAGGATTTCAGCGTCACCACAAATGCTCACATATATTTTCAGATGCACTTTACGTTGAGTTTAACTTAAATTCCCTCAGCCTTTTGCAGATGATCATATAAAGTTTCCCTCCACTCAAAATCGCTGGCATTTTGCCTAAATTTGAAAGGGTTGTCCTTATAGCAATGTTTTATTACTATTATCCAAAAGAATTCTATCGTGCTACATTGTAACATAAAAAAAATATATTTCATTAATTTCATTGACATGTTCCTTTTATTATCTTTTGGATTCCAACTTATCAAAATTTCGTTCTGTAATCTCTGCTGCATGCCAGCGAGAGATTTTTTGAACCTATTTTCCAGGCAAAATGGTTAATTAAATCATGCCACCAATAAAAACCTCTATCAATTTTAGTTAATATTTGTGCCATTTCTACATTGTCTCCCTCTATTCTCTTCTATTTTATATTCCTCTTCTTCTTCTTCTTCTTCTTCTTCTTCTTCTTCTTCTTCTTCTTCTTCTTCTTCTTCTTCTTCTTCTTCTTATTATTATTATTATTATTATTATTATTATTATTATTATTATTATTATTATTATTATTATTATTATTTTATGTTTGACTTTTGTTTTGCATTTGTACAAGTTGGATCCAAGTCTCACCCAGAGACCTCAAGAGACAACAAGTTAGAAGTTCATGTAGGTGTTATGCCTAGGGTACCATATATTTGGATTTGTACAGTTTTGTTCAAGTAAATGTTTATGAAACCATAAGAAAATTATGTGTTTGCTTTGAAATTTGAGATCACATAGACAGTATTTTACGTAGGATATGGGCAGTTCCCACGAGCACTATCTTTTGAACTTCAGCCATTTTGGGGTTTCCTGGTATCTGAGCTAGGTAGTAATCAGCCCGTTTCGCTGTCATTCCCAGGGCACCTATGACAATAGGTATTGTTTTCGTCTTCAGATTCCACATTTTGCTAATTTCTATTTCAAGATCTTTATATTTGCTCAGTTTTTGGTAGGTCTTGACAGATATGTTTATATCGATTGAGACAGTCATATCAATGAGGAGGAATGATTTTTGTCTGAAGTGCAATGTGATCATTTTCAAGTACTGGGGGTGGTTTGTGTTCCCACCCGTTTTTATCATGGGGCAAGTCCAGGTTTTTGCATATTACCCAGTGAATATATTGTGCAGCTCTATCATGCCTGTTGAGATACTCTGTAGGCGCAAGCAGACTGCACATGGAGACAACATGATCGATGGTCTCATTATGTTGTTGGCATATACGACATAATGGGGAGCTGCCGTTCTTTAATATGTTGGCCTGGTAGTTCTTTGTAGGTAGGCATTGATCTTGGGCTGCTATGATAAACCACTCTGTTTCTGATTTCAAGCCAGAGGCCATTAACCATTGGTGGGTAAGGGCTTTGTCAATATCTGCATTATTCGCTGTCTTTGGGTATTTGCCATTGAGAGGATTTCCATGCCATTTTTCAGTCATAATATCTAAGGCAGCAATTTTTGCACGGGTTTCAAGCGCTTAGCTTTTTCTGCAGGTGTTTCTAGTTCGTCTAATTCTTGAATTTGTTGCAATTGGAATTCACTTAGATAGTCCTTTGCCTGTTTTGTTACTGAGTAAGATGCTTTCTTGCTTTCATGTTTTAAGACAAGTTTTAGCATCCAGTCCTCAGAGTTTTTCAGATAGGTGTCTAGGCCAATTGTGGCTACCTTCATTGATAATGCCAGCTGTAGAAGTCCTCGGCCTCCCTCTTTTCTTGGCAGATAAAGACGTTCTATATCTGCCTTAGGGTGGTGCATTCTATGCATTGTCAACAATTTTCGTATTTTTCTGTCAACATTACATATTTCAGTAATTGACCAGTTAACGATATTGAAACTGTAAGTCACGACTGGTATGGCTAGAGCATTGATCGCTTCGATCTTGTTTCTCGCGTTCAGCTCTGTCTTCAGTATTGCTCTCACCCTGCGATAACATTCTCTTCTGATCCTTTCCCTCATCACTGAGTGCTTGATATTGTCCCCTTCAATTAGCCCTAGGTATTTGTAGCTCTGGAAAATGCCACATGATATTCTTACATCTCCAGCATTTAGAGATTCATTGTCATTGTTCAACATCAGTGTGGTTCTCCATGATCTCATACTTACAGATAAAAAGTTTCGCAGAGTAGGAGCTATTTTATACATTTCCAGACATTTCCTAATCCAGCTATGTGGTAGGCTATCAAAGGCCTTTTTATAGTCTATCCAGGCTATTGACAAGTTTTTGTGTCGCTTGTGACAATCTTCTAAGATCATCTTATTGATGAGTAGCTGATCTTTACAACCATAAGATCCACGTTTACATCCCTTTTGCTCATTAGGGAATATGCTACTTTCTATTAAAAAACTATAGGTGTACTCGGTTAGGACAGATGTTTGCGTCTTATACATTGTTGTTAATCAGGTTATGGGGCGATAATTTTTTGGTTCGTTTGTTTCCTCATTTTTTGGAAGCAGGAATGTTAAACCATTAACTAGCCAAGAGGGCATCAAACTAGGATTTTGCAAAACATCGTTGTAAAGTTTTGTTAGCACTTCATGGCTTTCTGGGAAGGCATTCAACCAGAAGTTAGGAATTTTATCCTTTCCTGGAGACTTCCATTTGCTTGACCTCCTGAGAGCAGATCTTATATCTTCTACCTTGACCCCCTCCCACTTTTGCTCCTCTAAGGAGTCTAGGTTTGTAGATATTCTATCAATCCAAGGGGCCTTTTCATTGCGTGTTTTATCTTCTGCCCAGATTTTATTCCAAAATTCTTGCACTTCTTCTTTTGATGGGACAGACTTTATTGTTACTGGTGTTTTCCCTATCTTCCTGTAGAAATTTTTGGGGTTATTTTTGAACACGTTATTATCTCGGAAGAATCTAACACGCTTTTCAAACCTTGGTATGCGGGCAGCTTTAGTACATACCTTTTGCTTGATGGTTTTATTATTATTATTATTATCATTATTATTATTATTATTATTATTATTATTATTATTATTATTATTATTATTATTATTATTATTATTATCATCATTATTATTATTATTATTATTATTATTATTATTATTATTATTATTATTATTATTATTAATATTATTATCATTATTATTCGTGCTGTTTTCTTCGTCGATTCATATACACTATGAATTTTTTGGCCTCTTTTATACTCTTTTATCTCCCCTTTTTCCTCTCATTTTTTCTTCCTAATCTCCAATCGTCTGCCTCCTAATTAAATTATTTTGCTAAATTGAGAAAGGTGCAGCGAGTGAGTAAGAAAGAAAGAGAGTGCATGAGAGAGAGTGAGAGAGAGAGGGGGGAGAGAAAGGAAAAGGTGAGGGAAAGGAAACACAGAGAAATATGGGTATTATGGCACCGGAAAAGCTAATTGCCCAGATACGCAAACACAAGCACACACACACACACACACACACACACACACACACACACACACACACACACACACACACAGTAAAAATGCATACACAATGCATGTTACCTTAATCTATTTTGCACCACACAATGCAAGCCTATACTAAATATGCGATCAACAGTGAGAGAATACAAGCTCCTCTGTCGAAGTCAAGAGATTTCTTTGTGTATGCGGTTGCGCTAACCGTTGTATCAGTATATGCTAATGTGTTTGCAATTATGTAATGTGTAGATTTCACCTTAATACGCAACTGTGTGTAAAGATTATGTATGAATTCGTTTCTGTGCATCTATTCCGTACATAAACAGATTGTGTGTAAGTCTTTAGTTCAGGGACCTCAAATGAAGAAAACCTGAAATGTTTTGCATAGTTTAACGGACTACTAATCAACTTTTTTTTTTTTTTTTTGAGTAGGGTTCACAGGGGATATATTTTGCTCAGAGTCTGCTAGCATTTCCAGACGTTTAGGCAAATCTGATGTCACCTTTATAATAAGCACACGGTATAAAAATCTTTTAATGGAATTTTCCACAAGTGCTCTTTACTCTTTAACGTGCGGATATATTCTAGATTTATAGTGATTTTGTAGGGGCAAGAGGACTTATTTTAACAGTTGCTGATGATGGGTTTGACGTCCACACTGATGATAAATGTGATACTCACACTGATGATGAGCACACTAATCAATATTGTACATTACAACGCATGGGTATAGAAATATCTTTATATCACTTGTTTAGTAAATATTTCCCGCTCTCGGAGTGTAAAGGCGAAATGCTTCAGGCTTAGTAGTTAGGGTGTTGCACTCGCGATCACTAGATCGTGAATTCAATTCCTCGACCGGGAGGTGCGTTGTGTTCTACAGCAAAACACTTCATCTCACGTTGCTCTGCCATCACCTAGACACCTGATGGGTGATACATAGTCCACCTATTCGGACAACGTCGATTTGATGAAGTGAATGAGGTAATGTGCGACACGAACATCTGATTACTATGAAAAATAGCTGAATGCTCATACATGGTCTTCAACAGGTGAGCGCAACATTGTATTTGAGATAGAACCCGTCATTGACACTAATTCACATGTAGTTGTTGGTACCTTTCTAATCTTGATATCCAGACTACCGATTTCTTCAAATGTCCAATTTATTAATCTAAAATTTTGGTAGTAAAACCGGCACTGCAGAAAACATTGTGGGATGTAGTTTTAATGTATTAAGACAATTCTAACTTCTATCTCTTCTGAAGTCTGCTGAGATAATCGTTTGTGATTCTAACCTTATTCTGAGCACCAATAAATGCGATATTGTTAATGATACCGTGCTATTAGAGACAATCGTCCTTCGAGATGGGTAAGATATTTAGGCCATTCATATGTATACTTTTTGTCTTTTTGCGAGTCTAGTTACGTCTATTACCAAATAAGAACAATTAAGCTGACGAAACAGTCCTCCTATATCGTGCAACAAATTTTGTCCGCAATCTGTTTTCTTGTGTCGTGGCTATAACTTGAGATAAGGAACAATATGCGATTGATATTAATTTTCCACTCTTCTTTAAATCCTATAGTGTAACATGCATTTCCTTAACAGCACCGACTGGCAAAATTTCTCCCTGAAATATTCCCTTCGATAGAGTAATGCTGTAAGGAACAAAACCTTTAGCGTCTTATCGAAGGCTGTGTAGGCTATGTTGTTTTAAGTCTCTAAATGACGTTGAGTATCGCAGTTGGAGATCTGTAGAGGCGCAGCGACTCTAGTATCTATGAGAGAAGGGAAATCAATCGAATTCTTACAGTGTAGCCAAACAATTCCCACAGTTCAGAAGTGATGCTTCGTTTCTTTAAGAAGAGTATTGTTGAGGTGAAGCTCGTGGGCACAACTCAATACTCTTTTCTTTGATTTCTGCTTGCTCTTCAATTACATCAATTTGTATTTCACAGTGCTCATGTGAAAATACGTTCAAGCAACATATGTACAGTATGTATATCTGTTGTTTGTATGAAATTTGGTATGCATATAAATGTTAATCCGGAGGTTATGAATTCCAGAAAATAGGGTGATGCTCCTGAGAACAAAATACTCCGAATGTTGATATTATGTGTAAACAGGTATTTGTGAAACAGAGAACCAAATCTGATTTTTGATTCGTTGAAAGTACATGTCAATGAGTGAACAAAGGCGTTAGTGGCAATTATTTACGGTATTGATGCTGCTGTGAAAAGATACTAGTATTGATACCAATTATAAATAATATTTATTTCAAATTTTGGCACAAGACCAGCAATTACAGACGAAGAGATATGTCTATTACATAGACCACAGTACTAAACTCTTATGTATTTTATCGACGTTGAAATGTTGAAAAGGAAAGTCGACTTCGGTGGAATTTGAACTCAGAACGTTAAGACGGACGAAATGCCGCTAAGCATTTCCACTAACGTGGTAACGATTCTGTCCCCTGTCAGTTATAAATAACATTAGAAATAAGAAAATAAAACGAAATAGTTTGTTTCATTAGTTACAAAGGTTGTATAATCATGCGTAATGCTGGCGTCATATCAGTAATGATAAAAATGAAGAAAACGATGTAAGAGAATTCAACATACGAGTGCATTTACAAGTAAAAATAAAAATAACAGATTCAGAAGAAACATTAGAAATGTAAGTTTAATAGACGAATTTATGAGGTCGGGAGAAATACGGGAGAAAAAGGAATTAGTTGTGGTAGTGGTGGTGGTGTATTAGTTGTTCTTGTTGTTGGAGATGGTGGAAATGTAGAAAAAACATAGAAGCCATCAATAAGAAATCTATAAAAATAGGATGAATGTAAATATTTGAGTTTATGCTTGTATGCATGGATGTATAAATGTGGCCATACAGGGTGTCAGAAAAGGTGAATACACACTTTATCAGCCAATGATTTGCTTACTTTTCAATTATTTCTTTTTAATTAAATCATTTAGAAATAGTGGATGGAGTCAGATTAAGTTTTGGACAAAGGTAATTTAACTTCAAAATGCTACAGGAAGTTCGAAAATGTTTAGTTAAGAATGCAAATGCCCAAACTGTTGACATGGAACCTTTTGGATGAGTCCCACAAAGCAAAAAAGGGCACTAGGAATTTAATCCTAGAATTCAAAAAAATCTGTGCAAGCAAATTATGAGATAGGAGTTTCAAAATCAAGTATGCATCCTGTTTTGATGCACTGTAATTGAAAAAAGTACATGCCAAGAATAATTAATACTTAAAATGAAGATGATACAGACCGAACAGTTTCGCGAGCGGTACTTGATAACAATTAGTTGTTTAGAGTGATGAAGTAACATAGAAGTCAAGGTTCAATTAATCGCCACTATTGCACTTACTGAGAACATGAGAACCCGAATATTTCGGAGGAACATCATTTCAATTCACCGGGAATTACCGTGTGATGTGATTTATCAAAAGGATTATTTTCGACGACGGTTCTGTGGCAGGCTACATTTACTTCAAATTATTGCGACTATCTTTCATGTCATACAATGAAGAGGACTTCTGAAGAGTGTTGAGTTTTATTTCCAGCGATATGGGACAATACTATACTACCATCGTAATGCGAGGGCCATCTACGCTGAGAGTTTGCTATGCAGATAGACAGGACGAAGAGATTGAACAGAATGTACACTGTGTTCGCCAAACGTTGCACCACTATAATTTCTGTGGGAATACTTAGAAAATAAGATTCAAAGTGCAGAAACGGTAATAGTGGACGAATTGAGGACAAATATTGAACAAAAATTAACAAAATCTCTAACCCTCCTTGATTTGCTTATTTTCAAGAAGCATATACTCCGAACGAATATATCATTCTATATCAATGTATAACCAATTATCTTGATGCATTCAATATGTCCCTTATGCCTTCTAGTTTCAAACGCTAGCTAGATGGACTTTGCCGTTCATCTATCAGTCGTTAACAAAGTGATAAAAAAGGTATTTCAACTGAAATCATCGAATATATTCCATAACTTAGAACTCCAGCTTTTCTGGAAAACGAATGCTCCAACCTAATAAAACGCACATGTATCAGCAATGTTTTTTTATATGCTGTCACTAAAGCAGCGGTACTCTTTTCTTAAAATTAACGAAATCAATATTAAGAATTTTTCAGCACATTTCTTTTGAGATTTGTTACCAAGTAAAATGCGTAAACTGTTATTGGATGTATGAATGAAACTCCCGAGAGAAAGTGTGAATCTGAACCTCTGATGCAGTTCACAACTTTGCGCTAATTACTTGTTCAAATTTTCAAGGAATCTAATGCATTTTTCCCCAACAAAAAAAAATTATAATTCTGAATTTTAAATAACATAATAAAGCAACTGTTTCTTTCTTTTAAATTGTTTATCACCAAATTTAGGTGCAATTTTGAAATAACTTTTATTTAGTCAAAAATAAGTGAAAGAAAATTTTACAAATTTGCACTAAATGATTTGTAAAATAATATTTAAGTTCGTGTTAATAAATTGAAACATTCTGCTACGTCGAACATTTTTCGTTGATGTAATTTGCATAATTAAAGGAAACATATTATTTTAGCAAGGTGACTATGTATGAAAGTGCATCCATTTACTATCTGCATTATTTTTTTTTTTGCATTTCTCTCAGAAATCATTCGTTTTTTCATGCTCCGAATGTCATAATACGTTTATTTTCTCACAGCATGCTTTACTTTGCATTTTCGTTCATTATACAAAGCACGAACACCTGATTTAACAACTTTATTGATCACTATATTTTTTCTGCAGTTTTCGTTCAATACAAATGGCGTTTCAGTCTTGTGTTTGATATTCGAAAACTATTCTGTTCTTTCGCCACCTCTTGTATAAGTCAGTTTTTCTAATGCATTTAGTTCCTATTTTTTAATCATTTTATTATACAAAGGGAGTCTTTTAGTGCTCTTCATATTCCCGTATGAGACGACGTTACTCTTTCCCTTAGATTGCATTTGGATGTTCTCTATTACACTATTATTTTTCTGTAGTGTTCGCCTTTTAAACGAAGCCCTGAACTCACTCTGATTAGGGTTGATACATGCTATCTTTATCAGCTTTAGAATTGTTACCATGTAAGTTTGTAGAAGAACTCTCATTCACTACCTTCCAATTTCTTAGACTGAAACTGTAGTTTACAACTATGGTAGCTAGTGGATTTATACTCATATTCTTTTATTACACATGCTTAAATGCGTTATTCAAAATGTAGAAATATTAGTTTTTGATTTTCAACACAGAAAATCAAAGTATTTGTTTCTTTGAAAAATGGAAATAATTACCTCAAAGTGATGAACTATATGAAATGTTAAGTTCCATAATTCCTCTCGTGACTTTCATCCCTGTATTTAATGGTAATTTATATATTTTGTTTTTTAATAAATCTCAACAGAAAATATCTAAAAATATCTAAATATTTTACAATTGATTACGTATTTTGAAAAAAAAAATTCCACTGGTTTACTGACATCATAAAAACTAACATTACAATTACTTGTTTCTCTCGTAATCTATTATTCTTTTACGGTTTCAGTATTTGGTTTTGTGGTCATGCAAGAGTTCTTACATTATAAAATATAATGTTCAATGCTTAATGTCAGCTTGACTTCCTTTCTGATTCTTCTGTTTCCTTTCGGTACGATGCAGTGGATGATTCTACTATATTATTCTGATTTCAACGTGTGACTCTATTTTTCATTATGAGGCTTAATCAATTTCCTTTTCATACTAACGTTAAGAAATTGTTTACTCCTATACACATTTTGTTTCCCAGATGAATTTATGAAAACTTTTCCATGCTGATTATGAAATGCGGTAAATAGTTTTAATTCACCCATATTAAAGAGATATATTATCGCTTATTGTTTAACACGGGACTGCTTCCGTTCAAGAGGTGTGTTAGTGACGGATAAATGAGGAAAATAGTAGAAATGATACGTTTTCGCTCGGAGCGATTACTGACATTAGTTTTAATAATTTTCTTTCGCTTTTTTGTGGGCATTTTCCATATTAGAAAGACATGTTTGATGTCTAATGTTAGCAATGTGCTACTTATTTATAGCGAATGTTTAATATTTCTAAGAGCATCGGGTCATATTATTTTGTTTTTCCTTCATTAATACCTATACTAGCTTTTATTTTCCCATGTTTATCATAATCGTATTCGTTAGCAGATATTCTTCACTGCTATGAACCCCTTTTTAGTACGCTTTCTGCTCCTCTGTTAAACAGTTATTGTGGTTCCAAGTGAGCTGAAAGTGTATTGAAGAATATCGATATATGGAATTTGTAGATTTTGGAGAATAAATCTATAGACTTGTGCTATGGATAGTCTACTGTTTTGCTTTTAAGAATTTAGTATTGTCAGAGCCATTTCGTTGCCATTTGTGATTTTCGCAATAATAAGTCCCCAAAAACCCCATAGCTTCTTCATCCATTAATCTAAGCAAACATATATTTCCCAAGCTCACGAACGATTAGATTTATCACTGCTCGCGGGCTTATTTGAAGTTAATACAGATCATATATTATTCTTTGCTAGAAGGAGTATATTTTATAATTTAATATACATGACGGGTTCGATTTTTAAATTATCTATCCTATATTTTTACTCTTGCTTTTTTTTATTTACTCTATGCTGGTAACTTCTCTATAGAGTAATGTTATTTCCTTTATTAAATCACAAACCACTTTGTTGTGAATATGCATAACAGGGTAATAGAACTCAAGAAACTTAACTATGTGCATTGTTTTCTCCTTTGCATATACAACTGGTAATCCATATTCACCTTTAAGAGGACAACTCTTTAATATACATCTATAAATCATGTATTATTTCAGTGCCTTTCAAGCATTTTAACGAGTTGTTGATAAAAGGTTTCCAGGTTTCTTATAGTCAGCTGTTATAAATATTGCTTAACGCCAAGAGGAAAAGTGATCGGATTTACCAGCAACCACGAATACTGGCATCATTGACATGGAAGGTGCTATACTCGTATACAGAATGAATACTGATTTCAACAGCTTCATATGAGGGAGC
Source organism: Octopus bimaculoides (assembly GCF_046866305.1). NCBI lineage: Eukaryota > Metazoa > Mollusca > Cephalopoda > Octopoda > Octopodidae > Octopus > Octopus bimaculoides. The sequence goes on along the minus strand of NC_142934.1, from coordinate 53,104,797 downwards.
AAGTCGCTTACATCGACCCTAGTGCTCAACTAGCACTTATGTTATCAACCTTGAAATGATGAAAGAGTCGATAACATACACACAAACTGAACTAAGAACGTAAATACACAAAATACCGTTAAGCATTTTGTCCGATGTGCTAACAATTCTGTCAGCTCGCTGCCTTAAAGGGTAAAGAACCCCTTTGCTGATGAATGACCATGGGATTGCACCTAGAATGTTGCTCTCCGAGACATAAGTCCGGGTAAGGTTATTTATGGAAGACCAGCAGTAGCCCATGAATAGAAGCCATCACCACCCTCTCTACACAACGTATGTTATCCAAGGGAAAGGCAAATGCCGATACAGTTTGGCACCAGTGATATCGCAGCTCATGTCTACAGCTGAGGGTGCAGAGTAGAAGATATAAGCCCTTGTAGCGGCAAGAACCACCTGAAGACTTGCTACAGTGGTATATTAAGATCAGACAAAACATAGCATTAACACAGACAGGACCAGAAGCCTTTCATTTTAGTACAACCCCTGTCAAAACTTTGAAATTCTTCAAAAACCCGAATTTGCTTTATTCCCTGGCCAGATCCTGTGATGAAAGAATAAAACAATGAAGACAGAAAAATAGTCCACAGCCGGAGCAAACGATATTAACAGGCAGTAGGATAAATATGTCAAAAATGACAAGGAAGAAAAAAAAATTCTAAACTGTCATGGAGAGCACAAATGGGCATAAAAGGAGTATTTGATAAAATAAACAGTGAACCACAAAAAACACAATGTTGTATTAAAAAGAAACGGTGATTATAATGATTAGGACGATAATATTCACGTCATTATTGCGGCGATTTGGCAGAATTCCTATATGGCCTGGTAAATGGTTCAGCGGCATTTCGTTCGCCTTTACCTTCTAAGTTCACATTCCACCGAGCTTGACTTTAGCATTCATGCTTTCATGATCGATAAAATAAGTACCTTTTGAACACTGGGGTCGATGCAATCGATTTACTCATTCCCCTAAATTGCAGGCGTTGTGTTAAAATTTGAGTCCAATATTCATAGTACTTGAAAAATTCAAACAGGATTTGGTACAATTAAATCAACCAGAGTTTGTTTCATGGGGTTGTGCATATGTGAAAATTAAGGAAAACATATAGGAGAAAGACAGGTTGTTGATGAATTGAAGTAATTCAAGAATATCATAATGAACAAAAATAGTTATATCCTCTGACTACTTACAATTTTGAATGAGTGAAAATGTATTAGCGGCACATTTGTTTCCAGGTCAATGCAGTAGGTGTAAAGGCATACACATAGAGATGCCAAGTGTTCGAACTCATTTTTACTAGAGACTTTCAAGCTATATTTTCTACTTAAATTATATCTTACTTTAATAAATGTGTTGCGTTATAATTTTCGTGTATTTATTATGTGTGATTACTTGTAATTTCATTAATTTGTCCCTACTTTAAATGTACAGTATCTCTTAAACTTCTCTTCGTTTTTACGTCACTTGTTTTCCACACTCTAGACATATATTATATCTCCTGTTCATCATGCCATGTACTTTGGAACGCTTGGACTAGTTATGCACAATAAAGATAAAACAATCACTATCATCATCATTATTATCATAATTCATCATTATCACCATTACCATAAATACCATTATCATTATCAGCTTATTGAACTTTCTATCACTTTGTTTTTCACTGTAACTCACACCAGGTAATGAATCATCTTATATCTCCTTTAATTCTTCCATTAACTAGTAGAACAATTTGAGATGTAATATTTGTTTTTGAGATCTTTTTTTTTTTGTTCTCTGTGAGAGTATGAAGACATTGTGACTGTGAGGCGTTGCAAATCTCAAGCAATTAATCTATATAAAGACTACCATAAACAAACTGAAAAATAAATAGCGCTTTATAAATTAACGTAACAAAGAATCATGTTTCCCAGTTTGAAATAAATATGCTTCAGTTATTAAATTAGAGGTGCAAGGAAATACATTACAGTATTGGAAAGAAAGTCTGTATTGCTGTATTGAAATTCAATACGAATTATAACATGCAGCAAAATGCTTTCAATTAGTGCGCAAGATTATAAAATCCAATATCTGTTTTGGGATTTCTAACAGCTCCATAAAATAAGCAGACGCATATTAGTTAATTTGTATTTGTATGATCTAAAAATGTATGCGTATATGTGTGAGGTGCATAGGAGAAATGTGAGTATGTGTATTCCTTCAGAAATAGTAAAACATAAGAAATGAGTTCAAACTATGTAACAGAGTGTGAAAGAGAACTATATATAAGTTGAGGTGAGGATAACAGTTTAGATCGAAATGAAGGACAAAGAAATCGGTGGTGGTACCCAACAATTCCAGTGGAATAGAAGCAGAAACATGATGAGAAAGAATCAACACTGTTGCAAAAAGTAACATTTGTATATATTATATAGAATAGTGTCCTTGTGATAAGTCGTTTACACCCCGACTATATGGTGCCGGAGTCAGTCCTATATTCGGCGGGTGTGTTCCGCTATAGCCTCGGGTCGACTAGAGTCTTCTAGGCAAAAAAATGGAGGAAGCTTGTCATATGTGTGAATGTATATATTGGGTCATCACATAAAAAATGAGGTTCTTTTTCAATTGCATGAAGTTGCATGAAGATGGGTGGGGGATAATTTACCTCCATCAACTTGCTATAAAAGCAGGTAGCAACGTCACCTTGTCCTTATTCTTTGTACAAGTTTTGAAGAATGCAGTTCTATTTTAACAGTTACTTTTCAATGGATGTGACAAAGGAGCATGTTCGGCATATGTTTCTGTATGAGTTCAGTAAAGGCAACGACGCAGCGGAAAGTGCAAGGAATACTAATGCATTATATGCTGTATATGCAGTACAATACGCAAAAGCCAATGTCAACAGTGGTTCCAGAAATTCCGAGCCTGAAACTACAGCCTAAAAGACGAGCATCGTCCTGGAAGATCTGTAGAGCTTGACGAGGACGTCCTACAAACTCTGGTGAAACACATTCTCATCCTAACTGTCGAGGAATTAGCAAAGAATCTTGGAGTTGGTCTTTCAACTATTCATCGACACCTGCGTCCCATCTGAAAAGTCAGCAAATTGGGGCAATGGGTCCCTCACAAACATTCCGAGTCAACTCACGCGCAGTGAGTGAATGTTTGCTCTTGTTTGTTGCCACGTCTCACAAATGAACCTTTTCTGTATCATAAACAGATCGCTGGTAACTGCAGTAATGCATTTGATCATATTTCTGAAAGGCTAAATGTGGAAAATTGAAACCAATGCAAATTGCATCGTTGGGAAAGCTCAAAACAGCAACGAGTAAATTGCGTAATGGCAATGCATTTACAGTAAGGACACAATTCATTTGTAATGAAAGATAATCCCTCTAGGCCAGTGTTTCCGAGACTTTTTGCAGCAAATTGCAATGTCAACCACATATCGGCCAAAAGGTGTTCCATCGCACACTTGTGTAAAAAAAAAAAAACTGACACAGCACCACCAACACAAAATCCCCCAGGACCCTCCCTGTATCTTTTGACACATACAGACTATATCGCAGACTCGTTGCCGTTAGTGCTGTTTGGACTAAATATGTGGTTGCTTACAAATCCCTTATTGTGGGTTTAGTTTTGCAATTAGTGTGAATAAAATTCTAACGTTAAATCTATATTATGCAGACAGATTAACTTCTGGTAACTTGCGCTTTCTTTTACACTGATTTTCATTTCCCCCAAATGAACCATTGATCAGATCTACCGATGCAAAAATAATTAATGATTGTATTATAAAGGAAAAGAATAAAACATTTTAATGAGAACCATGTGTCTGGTGCAATGCAGCTAGTACAGATATATTCGGTTTCAAACTGTAGCAGCAAGTTTCCTCCTTGTATCACATCCAGTCGAATTCTTTTATTGGAAAATACAGTTCCAACATGGTTAAAAGCAGATTCAACCAGGTATGTGGTAGGGAAGGCAAGTAAAAGTAATTTCAGATGTTTCTACAGATTGGGGTAGGAATTCAATATACTCTGATGGTGCTACAAACCTTACTTGCCATAACAGCGATATCGCATTGTGGCCTGATTGTCATTTTGTGATTCTATCAAATCCTCCTGAGCACCATCCTCGCAATGGTCTGCATCGACCTCAAACGGATTGCTATACCAAATTGGAATATTCAGCACAATAACATCTTGCAATCGCTCCACTATGTTGCCGTGCAATGATTTTAAATAATTGCGATATGTAGTTAAATCTTCATCAATCAATTCATCTTTCAAAGAATCAAGTTGTGAAAATTGATGGAATTGACGTTCTGAAATGTTAGTCTTAACTCCAATTCCAAAATGAAAGTAGTGATAAATGATTTACAATCAACGAGAGTTTTTCTGGGTTTTTCTTTGGCAATACCTTATTCAAATCATATAATTTTGTGAATATATCACAAAGAAGAAACATATCACACCTTGCAGCCATCAATGAAGCGGAGAGTGGAGTATCTCCAAAGAAAAATATATTATATGAATGAAACATCTCAACAAAGCGTAAAACACAGTTTCCTTCTGACAGTCTCTGCACTTCAGTCTGGTATAAGAGTTTAGTATGTTCCTCATCATTTCGCAGACAGAGTTGATAGAAAATTCGGTCAGACAATGAATTTGTTCAGACTCTTGATAACTAGATGTAGCGCATCATTTAATCTATAGTTCATATTTTTTGCCACTAAACGCTGCCGGTATGCCAAGCAATGAACAGTTAGTATCTGGTGGGAAATTTCAGGCTTTAGAAGAAATGAAACACCTCTGTATCTTCTTATCATCGAAGGGGCTCCATCAGACTCACAGGCAAGAATATTACTGTGTGGGATATTATTTTTAAAACAAAAATCTTCAGCGTTGCACCTTTTGAATCAAGTGGCAATTTCTATGTGAGCAGCATTTCCTCACAAGGTTAAAGGTTTCCGCTGCTATACCGAACATATACCATTGTCAAACATTGATTGTTCACAACAGTTGACTCATCCAATTGTATAGAAAATTCAGAATGCTGGAGAATATTAATTAGCTGATGTTTGACATCGTTGACCATTTCATAGATGCGTCGAGAATTTGTGTTATTACTAAGTGGGATTTTCTTCATAATGTTATCTGGTTTTTGTGCATAAGGGTTGACAAAACCTCTTCGATAACTGGGTGAAATAATGTTTCTCCAATGGTGTGAGACTTCCTAGACCTAGCAACAAGCAATGCAGTGTTTTTCGACGCAATCAACCCGTTATTCTCTTGTTTAATATTTCCCTGGAGTAGCGTGCTGAATGTTTGTATTTGCTTTTTGAAAGAGGAGCTCAGTTGCAAAAAGTATGATAACGGCGTGTCCTTCTTGTCAGAATGCTTTGCATCAAAGTGATACTTCAAGCGTCAAGGTGTCCTTGCTTCGTTGGTGAATGTTTGTGGCAAAGAGGCACATTGGTAACTGACAGTTCTGAGGAGAGGGAATATATCCAAACAATAAATAATCACTACTGTACTGTCGATAAATTTTCTTGACTGGAGGCATCAGTAAAGAGAAAATGTTAAAACGTATTTCTACAGACGGAGTCAGAAATGCAGTATGGTATTCCCAAAGAGCAGTAGAATTCAATGGATCTGAGTCAGATGACACGTCTTTACTGGAGCAAATACAGATCTAGTTCGTTTGGGTGCCAGCATTTAAAAAAATTAAAGTTTATCGAAAATTTTAGAATTTGGCACATTAGTGTGCCTTTCCAAGCTAAATTACTGGAGTTATTCAACTTTTTCTAGAAAATTGTCTTTAAAATGTATAAATGTTTAAAGTTTGATCATTTTCACCCAGTCAAGAAACACGATATAGAAACAGTCATTTTGTACGTGACTGCACGTTTTGTTAATATCCTGAAAATAGCACCTGTGTGTTCATATGAAACCACAGAATTGCGCACGACATAACTCTTCATAACTTTTTGTATTTTTTGGAGTTTTCAGAAAATTTTTACTAATTTGAGTTCTACACGCGGGACTTCATACGATTATACAAAAACGAAATTTGTAGTGTGATTTAAGGCCTAGACCTATTTAGCTGCTATTTTTAGCACGAATGACAACCATTTCAATGACTGCGACAAAAATATTCGATCGAGAAACAAGTCCACTTTTTTTTAATACAAAGGGACACGAGTATTCATATCGATAAAAGTGCATCCTTATTCTAAGCATGCCTACATATCAGTAAATAACGTCTTAATTTCTAAAAATTAATTGTCACCCACAAAATGTTCATATCACCTACCAAAATCTCAAATCGCCCACCATTTTCTACAAATTCACCCGTCGCCCACCTGCAAGTTGAAATTGCCCACCGGTGGGCGATATCGCCCACGTTTGAAGCTATGCTCTAGACAGAAATTTAGTTTTAAAAAATTGACACCACACTGATTTAATTTTCAAGTCTTGAAAAATAAATCTGGCTTAACTAAAGTGTTTATTTTCTTAATATAAACTTCAAAGTGTATTTTCGAAATACACATGGTTGTAAGTTTACCTTGTATACCTACTAAAATAGGTAATATTTATATATATACATATATATATATATTACATAAATATATATATACACATACATATATATGTGTGTGCATACACATCCATATATACATACATACACACACACACACACACATACACACACACACACACACACACATATATATATATATATATATATATATATATATATATATATATATATATATATATATATATATATATATATATATATATATATATATATATATATATATATATACATATATTTATATATCAGGTCATTTAGAATGAAATAACGGATTTTTTTATGCATGCAAGTTTGACAGTCATTAACCTTAAAGTTTTATCGTGACAAATCTTTGTTTTACAACACTGAAGAGTTACATCAACACTTTTCGAAATGTAATTTCTTATGTCTGATTTTATTGTGAGTTTTCTCTTCTAAATCAATATTTTTTAAACCTATGGATAGATAAAAAATTCTTGTCGTTGATGAATATGAGTTCCGTCGCGTGACCAATGCACCGCAGACAGGTCGAAACACCAATGAGTTGTTAGGTGAAGATGTGCTGAAGGAGCACACTGTACGTCGATGGTTTGAAAAGTTCCGGTCTGGTTATTTTACTTTTGAAAATCAACCCCGTGGTAGACCTGAGACGAAGGTAGAGAAAGATGAGCTGGAAATTGTAGTGGAAGCGGATATATCTCAAACTACGCGTGAGTTAGCAGCAAGGCTTGATGTTTCGATTCCAACTCTATTGGACCACCTGAAAGAAATCGGCAAGGTAAAGAAGCTGGACAAGTGGGTACAATACGAACTGAACGAGCATCAAATACACGTCGTCTTGATACTTATAGTGTTGGCCGTCAAGGCATAACAGCGAACCATTTTAGCATCGCATTGTTATCTGTGGTGAAAAATGGATTCTTTTCATCAAAACCAAGCCATTTGCATGGTATTTGGATAGAGACGAAATGCAAGACACAATCTAAAAAGCAATGTTCACCAAAAGAAACTAATGGTGTCTGTCTCGTGGCCCAGCGCCGGTGTCATCCACTACAACTTCCCGAGACCTCGTAAGTCAACGAATGTGTACCTCGACTACTTGGATGAAATGATGAGTGAACCTGCAATTAAACAACCGAGATTGGTCAGTAGTGACAGGCCAATTCTCTTGCAAACAATTCTCCACCACATGCTGTGCGAAAAATGCTACTAAAATTGCAGGAACTGAACTTGGAAGTACTCTGTAATTTTCACCAGACCTTGCACCAGCCGACTACCTCGTTTTCCAGATAATAGACTTTTTGCAAGGAAAGAACTTCAACTCCGAAGAAGAATCAAAAACAGCGTTTCATGATTTCATCACAACTTGCTCTCCAGAATTCTTCGCTGCTGGCATAAATAAGGTACCAATAAAAAGGTATCATTGTGTTGATAATTGAGGTGCATGCAATGATTAACTACTCTGTTCTTTGTTGAGATAAAGTAAAATATATTTTTAGTTCAAAATTGGATATTTCATTCTTAATGACCTCATATATATGTATGTGTGCGTATGTGCGTGCGTTCGTGTGCATGTACGTATATGTATGTATATATGTATATATATATATATATATATATATATATATATATATATATATATATATATATATATATATATATATATATATATATATATGTGTGTGTGTGTGTGTGTGTGTGTGTGTGTGTGTGTATACATAAGGTGTATGGCTCAGTGGTTCGAGCGTCGAGGTCACAATCATAATCATAAGATTATAAATTCGATTCCAGGACCAGGATGTGTTTTGTGTTCTTGAGCAAGATTCTTCATGTCTTGTTGCTCTAGTTCACTCAGCTGTAGAAATGAGTGGCGACATCACTGGTGGCATGCTCTATCGGCCTTTGCTCCTCCCTTTCTCTAGCATGGAAATGGGAGACTGGTGTGCATGGGCGACTTTTCATCTTTCATAAGCAAACTTGTCCGGACTTGTGCCTCAAAGGGGCTCTTTCTAGGTGTAACTACACAAAAAAATATATGTGTTTGTTGTATGTATAGAATTACAAGTACAAATATATATTTTTCAATGTATATATATATATATATATATATATATATATATATATATATATATATATATACAGAGAGAGAGAGAGAGAGAGAGAGAGAGAGAGAGAGAGAATGGATAACTAACGATGTATGGGGAGATGAATTGTTCTGGTTCCTGGTAACATTAGAACGTTTCGCCAAAACTACTCGATGAACTGTTACTTATGAATGCCGTCCTACTTTAGTTATGATATAGCACTAAGAAAAGCAGGATATAGGGGGAAATTAAGATTGTACAACAAAAACACCCATGGAATAAAGGAATGTACTATGAAACACAATCATAGAAATAATCGCAGTAAACTAGTTAAAGGAAACAAGACAAATAATAGCCAGCTTATGACGAAGAGGAGAGCTAAGGTTAGTAAGTTCGATCAATTGGAAAATAACCACAGAAAACCAACTAGTATGAAAGTTAGAGGTGATTCTAAAGAATGAGGGCCACATACGCTATTATGTAACTCTATCATGACGTGAGTTGTACACGTTTGGTATACGAATAGTATTACTCAATCAAATATTTGGACATGGTTATCTAGAATAACATTTCGGAGAATTAATATGTTCACACACAACACGCTCCGTACTACTCCAAACGTAGTTACGATACTAAACTAACACATTAACCAATGCAGACGATTACCGCCGTCAACTGTGGCACTATGAACTACTCTGTCAACTAGTGACAGTTCACAGTTTCTTTATTTTATTGATATGCAAAATCCTTCCGCAATAGTAACTTAAATAATACGCGAAACATTAGCAGGCCGTACTTGGACAAAGGAGGTAACTGCTATGAAAACCAGTCCACTAGAAGTACACAAATAAATAAGAATTCCAACGACAAACGAGACAAATATAAAAAGCTGGGAAATAGGTTAAATACTTATACTAGGTACTTAACTAAAACTGCAGACAGCCACACCAAAATTCTCTAGTCAAAATATAACAAGTAATATCGAGTGGTATATAATTCCCTTCGGAAAGCAAATTCTTTCCAGCATTCCAAAATTGTTCTACTAGAATTTGAAAATATATTTTCCAAAAAATAGTAAATATTTTAGTGTTTAATGAACACAAAATAAGACTTTCTATTAGCCGGAACCTCATACAAATTATAGTAGCATACAACGCAAGTAAGTTAAGAAATTTTCATGAGAATACTACCAGTAATAACCTGAATATAAATAATGAATTAGCAATAAATAGTAACGAGATAAATATAATTGACAAAGACAGAGACCCGAAAAATAACTATGACGGAGTCACTAATCAAAGGAAAGCAACCGTAAGTAATACAAAATGATACTACGAAGGGAAGGCAAGAACGTCAGAAAGTGCAGTACCCAGAAACATCCTCTAACATAGGAGAAAAAATGTTAGAGATTACCAGAAATGAAACCAAAATAGAAAATAATGATAGAATTACAAGACGAATGACTGTGATTGCGGAAAGAAGAGGTAATGTCCGTTAAATTCCGAATGTAAGATTAAAAATGCGGTTACAGCTGCAAAGTTACATCAAAAGACATAAAGTATTTCTATACAGGTACCAGTTCGTGTTTTATTAAATAAAAATTAGCTAACCATGAAAATGTCTTCAAAAATAGAAATAAAAAAATCATACGAACCAAAATAAGTTAATTTGGTCGCTGAAGGATAGTAACAAAATATATTCATTTTGATGGGGTATTGCTTAAAGTGTCTCCATGCAAGAAAATATACTTTTAAAATATTCAAATAAACGCATTACAATTACTATAGTAAGAAAAATTATTGACTATTAGAATAACAATTATGAAAACTAAAAACGAATAATAAATCAAATTTAATTCAATACCACTAAAACTAAGAATTTTCTCCTTGAAATGAGTGGAATACAAAATTTCTTATACTTCTAAGGAATCAGCTCAAAATTTAATCCAGCCTTAACCTGTTTTTAGGATTATATTTCGCTTCACCTACCACATTTAGTGGAGGTGAACACTAGGTCGATGCTACTAGAATTATTTATAGTTACACCCATGCCACCTAAAAAACATTTTATTCATTCAACATGCTAATTCTTTCATTCAACATGTTCATACCGACAAAGACACCAAGACGAAAATCTAACTGTGCAGTCGTTACAGTTCCAAATGCGCGAAGGTCCAGAAAAGAAAACTGTAAATAAATGATGGTTGAAATCATAAATGTCAAATATCTCGCAAGAGTGGCTGTGTAGTAAGAAACTTGATCCCCAACCACATGGTTCCTGGCTCAATCCCATTGCTTCGCAACTTGGGCAAGTGTCGTCTACTATAGGGTCGAGTCGACCAATCCATTCTGAATGGATTCGGTAGACGGAAACTGAAAGAAGCCCTTTCGATATATATACGTATATGTGTGTGTGTATTTGTGTGTCTGTGTTTGTTCCCCCACCATCACTTGACAAGCGAAGTTGGTGCGTTTACTTTCCCGTAACCTTGGCAAAAAGTCCCTAGGGCGATTTGTTCGACTAAAGGCAGAGCTCCAGCATGGCCGAAGTCAAATGACCGAAAACATTAAAGGAATAAAAAAATATATAAAATATTCTATAATTATATACATAATTATAATCAGGTGTCAGCTAAGTGCCTAGTCACGCACTGAATTAGAAATGACGCTAATGTATTTTCAACTAACATAAGAATATCCAAGACAGTAAGACACTTTTATATGTACGTAAAAAAAAGAAAATGATGAATCTACAACGACTTAGGTTAGACTTTTAATATCTACCTTTTTGAACAGCAAAGTAGGACTGCAATCATGAGAGACGACTCATTGAATAGTTTTGGTGAAACGTTCTAGTGTTACCACAGATCAGAAATGTTCATTTCCCCATACATCGCTAGTTATCCATTCCATATATTAATTTCCAAAGTTTACCCATTTTTATTGTTATTTTCTTACGTTAGCATAACAAAATATCTTTGCAACGATAGAAATGATTTGAATCATTCTTATTTGCTCTCCTTGTTCATGCATATATATCTGTGTATGAGTATATGAGTTGTGTGTGCGCATGTTGGTACGCGTGTGCATGTGTACATCTGCCCATCGGCTTTTATATCACATCCGAATTATTTTACTTTGAATAAATTACTCATGGGTTTTCAGATAACAAGAAAAATTCGGAAAGCTCCACCATATATGCTATAAAATCATAGCAGTATACAGCAGTCAGTATATTGTTTGATCTCCATCCCACATAACAAAAGAAATAGTTGTAGATATGCTAGTATATTTCATTGTAACAATGTCCAATTTGCTTTTTCCTTGTTCGATCGTATTTAGCTAAGATGTTTTTACCCTGATTTATGTGATATTACGTTCCTTTCGTTGGCTACATTCTCGCTAGCATAAATATATCGCAGAGGTAAATTCAATCCGTTTTTATACTTTAGAAACCAATGGAAATTCCTCATGAGAATATAATAAACAGCTAATCATATTACAGCAAATGCATTCTGTTATTTTAGCAGATCAGTTTCTTATCAAAAGCAACAAAAGCAAAGAGGGAATCTGATTTTCAGGTACGTATATTTATAAGCATTCAAGCATTAAATGTTCAATCATTCAGGACAGCAATAGAATAGTTTTCTGTTAGTGTATGAGGTAAAACTTGTGTGTGTATGTGTGTGTGTGTGGGTGTGTGTGTGTGTGTGTGTGTGTGTGTGTGCATGTGCTTGTGTATCTGTTTGTCTGTGTGAATGTGCTTGCGCGCGTGTGTGTACGAGTATGTATATGTATACATATATATATGTGTGTGTGCGTGTGTGTGTGTGTGTGTGTATGTGTGGATACATATATCCACCCTTACATACATACATAAATACATACAAACATGCATACATAAATACAAGCATATATATATACATATATATATATATATATATATATATATATATATATATATATATATATATATATATATATATATATATATATATATATATATATATATATATATATATATATATATATATATATATATATATATATATATATATATATATATATATATATATCAGAAGATACACAGTTATATATGTCTTCAATGACTTGTAAGATTTATATGTGAAATCTCATAATACTCCCACATATTCTTTGCAACTCGTATATCAAAAGAACCACCACAATACACTCGAAATGAATGCACATTCAAAGGAAGCACAATATATGATTTGGGCTAGAAATTACAATAGTATGTCTCACCGCAAAAACAAATTAAATATAAAATTTACAAACTCAACACAGATACTTCTTCATATAATATTCCTATGACTACATCCAAAATTCTGACACAACATGTATTTTTTTATTTATTTCACATACTACGCCCCGTCGTGCTATATTCTGCGACCTGTATTAATTTCCTGACAAAGTCATAGAGAACATCCATTCCATTTATTTATTAATGCCTTTTAGTCATCCGTCACACAATACGAGACCGATTGGTCATCGAAACATTATTTTTTGGTTCAATTCTAATAATCGCCAACAAGTAAGTGACAGTGATTCTAATTACGTAAGAAGGAAAAGCCTATTTGCCTCATGCTTGGCCTGTATACTATCTCACACGTAGTGCAGTCACTTACCCACGGTCGAATTAGTAGAAAACTTTTATTTCTATACATGTCTTATAAATATGTGCTTATATGGACCGTATTTCTGTTTGTGTGGGGGTCGTAGAACGTGGTTATATGTATTATGAATGTTCTGCACTGGTATGTGGATGCATGTCATATATATATACATGCATACGTACAAGCATGTATACATACATACATACATACTTACATATATACATACAGGAACTACGAGGCCATCATATTAAAGAACAGCCGCTGCCCAACA
>NC_142934.1:53061208-53086208 GCF_046866305.1 Octopus bimaculoides | reverse complement strand
CGATTCCTTTGTCATCTCATCACATTCATATACAAAACATATATATATATATGTGTGTGTGTGTGTGTGTGTGTGTGTGTGTGTGTGTGTGTGTGTGTGTGTGTGTGTGTGTGTGTCTATATATGTATATCATAAATATCGAACTGAATGTCTTCATATCGAAGTGTATTTATATTGCAACGTTTCCTTTGGAGTTCTCCACGTTGCATCATGCTTAAAATTCTTTTGTAAACTATGGAGTGATATAACATGTGAGTGAAATTGTTACACGAAAAAAACAACGTAGAAAACCATCGTGTGCATATGTATTTTCAAGTTAAGGTGTGTAATTGTGTGTCTCATTGTCACCGATAGACAAACGGTGTTGCATTACTTACATCTATATAAGAAAATGTTTTCCTGACTACACCATTCAAGATGTACACTAGCACAGCTGACTATGACACAATCTTATATACATATGTATATTTTTCGTGTGTGTGAGTGTGTATGTATGTATATATATATATGTATACATGCGCGTACGTATGTACATACATAATTCGATAGCTTGTTCCCTTTTCAATTTACATATTCTTATATAATTCATATTTTATTATTTTCCACTGTCTGGCCACAGATCACTCATAAACATTATGTATTATTAATACCAAATGTCACATAACATAATCTAAAGTAGTTACCAGAGCAAACACGTATTTCAGCGTAAGAAGAGGAAAATTGTCTCAATGCTACAATAAACTTTTACGCTCTTCTTCAGCATCCAGTGTTTCTTTTTCTTGTTCTTCAACGCTACGTACATACGAATCGATACTTATGACATATACGTCTATATTTATATATATGATTGTGTGTGAGCGAGTATGTGTGTGTGTGCGTGTTTAAGAGTGAATATGGTTGTATTATTTAAGTGAAGCTATGCTGCTTCAAGGTCACATATAAAAATTAAATTGAGGGTGAAGAGGGAGACAACAGACAGTAGAAATAAATGGATGAAGGGAAAACAGAGCAGCATGAGAAATTATTATTATTACTATTATTATTAGTGGTAGTAGTATATATATATATATATATATATATATATATATATATATATATATATATATATATATATATATATATATATATATATGTGTGTATATATATATAAGAATTTAAGGATTGGAGAAAACGCATGTTATAATGTCTTACGTTTAAGATGATTCCCATGCTTTCCCTGATGAGAAGGTTACAATTTTAATATCAAAGATCCCTATGGATCACACAGGTTGTAATCCTTTGAAACATATGTAGGAATAAAGTATGCAATTATAACATGCGTTTTCTCCAATCCTTAAATTCTTAAATATACTCAAATACCCAAAATTTCAAGGAGTTCCTGCCTTAAAAACAGGAGCTAACCACAGTTATTTTTGTGTTCTTTGCTACATTGCTTTCCATTAACCCATTTATTCTATCAGAAGAATTTTTATTCATTAAGATAGAAGAAATACACATAATTATATATATATATATATATGTATATATATATATATATATATATATATATATATATATATATATATATATATATATATATATATATATATATATATATATATATATATATATATATATATATATATATATATATATATATAATAAGAGTTTGACTTGAATGCATGCGACTTACAGTTTTGTAAGGCTCGTAGAACGAACATTTCTCGAACGGAAATCTAGTACTGAATGTTACTTTCTATCATTTGTCCGCTCCCTCGCATATATGTGTGTGCATGTGTGTATGTGCGTACGTTCGTGCTTGTGTGTGCGTGGGTGCATGTTATGGATCAATTTTCGCACGAGTAAACATATAATTATATATTAAGAAACGAGCAAAAATTGCTTTGAGAAGAAAGTCATGGTTCAAGGAAAGATAATATTTACATCCTATGAAAATATGCTACCGGTTTCGAGTCTTTAAATGTGTTTAATCAT
This sequence comes from Octopus bimaculoides, assembly GCF_046866305.1. NCBI lineage: Eukaryota > Metazoa > Mollusca > Cephalopoda > Octopoda > Octopodidae > Octopus > Octopus bimaculoides. Next base: position 53,084,234 of record NC_142934.1, on the reverse strand, counting down.
GCTGAAATGAAAGTAAAAATAATTGAAATAAGTACGACTAAACGAATCTTTCCTGATATTAGTTCTAAATATTCACATGCTTTCCTTGCAAAAATCTCAAGATGCTAGTATCTTGTTTTCTCCCGATTATTTTCGAGTCGCCGTGGTAGCTGCAGCAACACGAATTACTGTCATCACCAACAGCAGCTAGAAAGCGGTTAGTGGTAGAATCATGGCACCACAGTAGTCTTTTTCTGCATAATCATGACATATACTAGTTTGCTACGGAGTGTTTGTACTAAAGGTATTTTGAGGTGACTGGTATTTAGTTATGAAAGTTGTCTCTTTATTGATGAATTAGTTTTGAGTAATGTAAACGTTAAATTGATATCATGAGTAAATCGTCAAATTTAATTGTTTCTTACCCGCGCGTATGCCTGCTCAAAGAGTACTATTTGTTTTGTCTCAGTATATCCATGTGATGTTTGAAGAGTTATACTCATCAACATAAAAGAAATATCTATAAGCAAACCACATCTAAATACCCGAGAGTGGGAGAAGGATAATCAGAACACATACCGGTGTCTGACGAAATGTAACGAGAAACTTTGGGTAATACTTTTGTCATTTTGATAGCTTTAGTAAAATAATATTTTACTAACTTTGGTACAACAGTACTATACTACTCACAATACACACAGACACACACACACACGAACACACAAACATACGCACACACACACACACACACACACACACACACACACACACACACACACACACACACACACACATATATATATATATATATATATATATATATATATATATATATATATATATTTCCCTCTATCTACTGCCTACTTGTGACTCGTGACTAAATGTCCCCTTCTGTCTGCCTTTACGCACCGACACGTAACTTCAGACATTTATCTCCCCTCTTGCTATTTCTCTTTCTATATCTATTCAGGTCGCATTCCAGGCGGTACCCATCATTCTCGTCTGTTTGGCCGAAAAACCGTATTTATTCGGTCTTCGTCAATCGTTTTAAATTATATTTGTTTACTTTCGTACGTCCACTCTATCGTTTTGTTTGCTCGAACCCTAACTCACCACAAATTTTGATGGGTGCCGCCAATTTGCAAAGTTCTCAGTTTTACAACTAAAGACATGAAACTGAGTATTACCATTTCGGTTGATAACTGATGAAGAATTAGGGTTCTTCTGTGTTTGTGTTACGTGTACATCTTTCACTATTTACTGCATTATTCATTTATTGACTTTTGTTAATGGTAAGTTTTTATATACTTTTTCCTACACTATCCTGTTTCTTTCTCTCTCGCCCGATTGCTTCTTTTTCTAGCATCTCAAATTCTTGTCTTCCTCTCTCTCGTCCTCTCACTTATAATTTCATAATTTCTTCCTTCCTTCTTTCCTTCTTTCCTTCTTTCTTTCCTTCCTTCCTTCGTTCTATTTTTCTGCCGTGCTCTCCCCCTCTCTTGTCCTGCTTTCCTTCTATATAATGCCCACACGTGGCCCATGACCAATTTTCCCACTTCCTCTGCCTTTACGCACCGCACGCTTAACCTGCTGGCGGATATTTATCTCCTCTCTTGCTATTTCTCTTTCTATATCTATTCAGGATTCCTTCCAGGCGTTACCCATCAAGGTCGTCTGTTTGACTGAAAGACCGTATTTATTCGGTCTTCGTCAATACTTTTACATTACATTTGTTTACTTTCGTACGTCCAGTCTGTATCGTTTTTTTTTGTTTCTTTTTTTGGTCAAAGCCTAATTCTCCGCAAACTTTGCTGGATGCCACCGATATGCGAAGTTCTCAGTTTTATCATTAATTAAAGGCATGAAACTTAGTATTACTACTTCGGTTGATAACTGATGAAGACTTAAGGTCCTGCTGTGTCTGTCCTACATGCACTTCTTTAAATATTTAATGTATTTTCATTTATTATTATTATGATTATTATTATTGTTATTATTATTATTATTATTATTATTATTATTATTAGTAGTAGTAGTAGTAGTAGTAGTAGTAGTAGTAGTAGTAGTAGTAGTAGTAGTAGTAGTAGTAATATTAGAATTAGTATATATATACACACACACATTCATTAACGTAGAGATATAAATTCAAGTGTGTATATATAAATATGTACATATTAGTTAGTGGTCACACAAAAATCGAAGGAATAACAAATATCCAATATACTACTGGATGTATACCTACATATATCCAAATACTTACTGTTGCAAGGCAATAGTACATTTGAATAATAGGTATGGGTGGAGGTAAACAAAAGTTTAACCGAAATTTATAAGGTAAGGAAGAAAATGAAGATAATTAATTGACAAACATCACCTTTTAAAGATCAACTAGATCTACTTATTAATTAATTACAATCATATGAATATGAATAAATAAACAAATAAATAAGAATAAATGGGTGAATAGAACTCTACTCTTACAGTTGTTTCTACTTTAGAAGTCTAGCACGCCAACGTTGACACATCATACCAAAATTATACAAAGATTGTACAATAATTGAACAAAAATTTGACAGAAATTGGGAAAAAATTGAACCCCAAAGCTTCATTAGAGAGTTCATAATGGCAAGAATTAAACAAGTAAAAAAGTAAAATAGAATAATAAAAATACTACAGAATATTAAAAAGTAAATTCCAAGATAATATCCAGAGGTTGTGAGATCACATGTTATTTCTCTCTGATGAAGATTTGGGGATCAATTTTTGTTCAATTTTTGTCCAATTTTTGTTCAATTTTTGTCCAATTTTTGTTCAATTTTTGTCCAATTTTTGTTCAATTTTTGTCCAATTTTTGTCCAATTTTTGTCCAATTGTGGTTTAAGTTTTGTATAAGTTTTGTATAATCTTGGTATGATGTGTCGACTTTGGCATGCTGAACACACAAAGTAGAAACCGCTGTAAGAGTAGAGTTATATTCACTCATTTATTCCTATTTATTTATTATATTCATAAGATTGCAATTAATTAATAAATGAATCTAGCTGATGTTTGTCAATTAATTATCTTCTACATTTTCTTATAGATATACCCATTTTCATATAGATATATAAATTCAAGTATATATATATATATATATATATATATATATATATATATATATATATATATATATATATATATATATATATATATATATATATATACATATATATAGATAGATATATAGATAGATAGATAGATAGATAGATAGATAGATAGATACATACATACATACATACATACATACATACATACATACATACATACATAGGTAGATAGAGAGTTTGATAGATAGATAGATACATTTCTTTTATTAGCCACACAGGGCTCAACGAAGATGGGACAAATACAATGTAGAGCTTTTCTTTTTGGGAGGGGGAAGGAAGGAAAAAAAAAAGAAAAAAAAAATGGTGGTGTCGATCAAAAGGGATCGTAGGAAGGGAAAAAGGGGCAGTTCGATCAAAAGGGGTCGAAAAAAAAAGAACAGGAAAGGCCGATCAATAGGGATCGTGTATCACACAGTAATGTTCTCGTGTAAAAAGAGGGGAGGACAGTTTAGGTTTAGCCGTGGAAGGAAAAGCCCACGGAAAAGACCACGGTAACCTTGGTCAATATTCTCATTGAAGAAACTATAACAGTAAGTGACTCTCTTTTGCCTTTTTGTTTTTTTGTTTTTTTTCTTGTTCATAGGGTTATGCTCAAGATGGTTCCGTCGTTCACACGTGCCATCCTTGCTACATTCACCCATCTTTTTTTGAAGGATTCACTAGACAAGACTTCCCTTTCTACTCTCAACTTCCTCTTCAGGTGATACTTGAAGAAGTTGATGAGAGATTGCCCAGAGAGGAAAGTCTTTGTCTCTAGACCTTTCAGACGCGTCCACCATACACATTCTTTCGCCATAGCCACAAGTACGATGAAAATAGCTCTTCCTTCCCGTTTAAAGGAAGGAGGCGCGACAATATTCACGATAGACTCAGATAGATAGATATAGATATATTATACAGACACACACAGCATAGCAAAATACATTGAGAGATACAGAAGCAAAAGTGCAGGCTGATTGTGGGGTACAATTTAACGAACATACTTATATATATAGATAAATTGTTCATCGTAGATTATGCAACATATGAATTTGAAGTGATTTTATATATTATTTTTGTAGTAATACCAGAAATGACGAATTCGTGTGGGACTATTTACGTCATAACGCAACAATGTTATATCTGAGAGACAGATAATACTTAAGTTATACAAAACTTCTCTCTCATGTATTAATGAATAATTGATTGTATATGTTGTCAAAGCATAGACAATGGAAAGATAAAACAAATTTAAAATATGAAATATCTAAGGAATAATTCTTCAAAATAAAATGGGCTTTCATTAATGAATTCCGTATTGAGTTTACATTTTGCGAAATATATGTCACATAATTTTATTGAAAATATAAATTTACATCTTAGGAATATTAAAATGCAAATATATATGTAATATCTCGATATCAAAGCATTTGTACTGTGTTATTATTTAGAAAGGTTGTAGGAACAGTTGTGTGTGCAATTTTTGAAGTAGGGCTGGTGTTCGCTACACTTTCGGTAACAAATTCGATGCACTTTTCTTCAGGCTCATTAGAAGTTCGGAATCTGAAAGAGCTCTTGACAATGAAATTATTAATTCACATAAACTTTGGTCTTCACATGATTTATTTAGACGTCATTCACGATGATTTTAATTTCGAAAAATCAATCGGTATTTTCTAGATACTTTGGATAAATATATTCGATTAAACGTGTTAAGAAATCTGTTATGTTGTTAGGTTTCTGCTTGGTTGCTTAAAAAAGAAATATAATTTGCTCTCATAATTTGTTGAAATGTTTTATATCCTAGAACAAATTGAAGTTAAATGGGAGGATAACAAACATGTTTAAAAAGAAAACTGTCTTTAATCTGGTTGGGCATGAAACGAACGAACGAAGCATGAATTCTAAATGTAATAGCAAGGCTATACTCTAGGTGGGAAATAACTCCGAATAAGAACGAATTCTTTTTTTCTTTTTCTTTTCCTCGCATTCGTCAACAGACTAAGTGATAATAGAACTATAAAATGAAACTAGCTAGCATTTCCAAAACCGAGCAGAGTTGGACGATTTTATCTTCCGTTATGTTTTAGATGACACGGACCGTAAGAGCTTTGGAAAATGCTGACTATGGATGAAAGCTGTGAACGAATTTTCGCGTCTTACAGCAACGTTGTCATGCACTACATGTTTCTTTTCTTTTTCTTTCTTTTTTCTGACTAACCCTTAAACATCAAGAAAGTGTTTCGTAAATGTGTGTGTCAAACGAGCAAAACGGAGGAAATAATATCTTTTTCTTAAATCTAATCTTTATAATTATTTTCACTTTAAATAAGGACAAAGACTATTATAATTGTTAATGCTTCACACGATAGCATTTATAATCTCATAATCTAAAAGCACCGTAAAATATTCACTTATTTTTGATGGATGACCGTATCCATGTCGAAAATTTGAAACATGTCCAGCGTTTAATGGTTAAAAATCTAAAATGGTCAGTATAATACTGCAGTAATTTTCAAGAGGATATTACACACTCTCAGTTTCTCACGCACGCACTCATGCACATACGCTGACGCACGCACGAAGCACGCACGTGTGTGTGTGTGTGTGTGTTTGCGTGTGTGTGTGCATGTGTGTGTGTCCATGTGTGTGTGTGAATGCATGAGTGTTAAAACAAGCACCATATTTTTACCAATTAATAAATATAGTAGGAAACTGTAGAAAATAATGCGAGATGGTCGATGTTACATTGATGTACTTGCGATCTCGTTATAAAAGATATAGTGAAGGTGGGAACAACTATTTTGAAACTTGTAAACAAGGATAATATGTTTCACCGCTTGCGGTATCAAATAGAATAAACATGTTGATATTAATTGGGATGTTAGTTTTATAAATGTATAATAATCTTGAAATAGAGAAATCAGTGTAAATAGAATTATAATCATTCATTGTATATCGACGGTAGAAAAGAATGTAATATTAAGGTATATAAGCCTCCATAACGGACAAAATGGGTATTTGTGTGCGTACTAATGTCCCTATTCTTCCGTTACATGGTCTTATATTAGGCTACTTTTTATAGTTAATATATGATGAAGGCTTATAATTTTATTTACAAGATTCCACTTGCCGCCATTTTTTAACTCATGCAGAATTTGCATATGTTTATATATTTACCGCTATGAAATCATTGTTCCTAAATTTAAAAGGAAATTTCTAATCTATCACCACATTTATCTCGTAAATAAGAGGCGTGCATCTGGATTCCTCGAGTGCTGATATGCTAATAATGCTAATACTTAGAATGCTATGACTTAATCACTTAATGTTGCCCACGTTATATATTTGCTTGTCAAACTACAAATGCCCATGTACATATATATATATATATATATATATATATATATATATATATATATATATATATATATATATATATATATCGGTGACCACTAAAGTGGACATTTAATGTGCTAGAAGAAGATCACATGTTGTGTCTACTAAGACCTAATGGTTCTCAAAAGAAATTCAGCGAAATACCAAACCGTATTCGGGCAAGATAGTGAAAATTGCATAAATAAAACATTATTATTCGTTGACCGGTTTCGAAATTAACATTCTTAATATCTGATTTTTACCCTATGTTTTAATTTGATTAACTATAACCAAGTTCTCAAAGTGGATATATGCGACGCAGTAACTATTTTCTGCAGACATATTTCCGGAATTAGCGCGCCAAAACGAAGACATTTGATTTTTACCATTAAGTTGTAATTAGCAGAACCATATACACGTTTGCCTCTAGGGGTGAACAACTTGTATAAGATTCTGGGAATTATGATTTTTTCACAATTTGTGCTGAAGAGAAACAGATATTCGGTAAGAATGTTAATTTCGAAACCGGTCCACGAATAATAATGTTTTATTTATGTAATTTTCACTGTCTTGCCCGCATACGGTTTGGTATTTCGCTGAATTTCTTTTGAGAACCATTAGGTCTTAGTAGACCCAACATGTGATCTTCTTCTAGCACATTAAATGTCCACTTTAGTGGTCATCGTTATATATAAACATATACTTTAATCCCCTACGATCTCAGATATTTTTATCTGAATCTCTCTGATTCTTTAAATGTGCTAGCTTCCTGGTAATAAATCGATATTAATTAATATCTGATTTTTACCCTATGTTCTTCTTGTTTGTTTTATCATAAGCTCTGAGAAAATGCGAAACCTCATGAATAGCAACAACAACTGAAATATGAACTACAACAAATAATGTTTAGAATTTACACAGAATACCAGTAATGTATATGGATGGGGATTTTCTATCACGGAACTTTTCTGGCACTATATATTGGTGACACTGAAAGCTTAAATGGTTGAAGTTAACAATGGTGAAATTTGATCTCAGGAACTTAAGTAACGTAATATATAATACAAGACATTTTTCCGACGATTCGTATACTCCACCAATATGCCGTCCTATGTCAATCCTCTTATTACAATCAAACGTGCTACGTAGAAGCTCAGACTCACTCCAGATAAATCAAGTTTCTACAGTATCAATTCATTTTCCTGATTGTAATTGTTATTCTGTTTAAACATCTATAAATATCAACCGACTTTCAAACGATGACAATCTAGTTAAACCGCAAATGAAAGACAATCTCATCAGCAATTGGAATTTTATGACACATTAGGATGTCTGCAACAGAATTCAGAAAACAACAAAATGATCAAAAATGATATAATCAAATCCTATGGTTGTCTAAAGTAATGCGCCAGATATGTGAAATAAATGCCACAAGGCTCAACTGCAAAATATATTATTCAATTATAACATTCTTGACAGAAATAATGACACATTAAGACGAGAACACAAAAAAATCATTAAGCTAAGGTAACAAGCAATATATATTATAGTTGGTGATTTATATTTTGTCTTGCAAACTGAACTGAATGCAGTTCCGAAACTAAATGCATTGGCATTTATCATTAGCATAAGATCAACGTGGGAAATAATAGAGAGGAAAACTTGAAACTTATGCTTAATATATTAAACGGCTCTCTATAAAGTAGATGTTAATTGACTTTGCATGAAGTAAAATAAAGGAAAATATGTTTGATACAAATGGAGACTAACTTCAAGATAGGAAATAAACCAACAACTCGTCATGCCAGTAATAAAGACAGACAGATAATCAATATTGTTCCATAATTTTGATATCATTAACTATATGAATGTACCATGATTTCATTAGTTTTTGGTTCAACCTCTCCGAAGATTCTGCAATGAGCTGCGCAAACGTCTTGCCATTCTCCCTTGAGCAACAGAATAATTAAGGATTAATACTTCTGACAGCTATTTCAACTGTAGAAATTTGTAGAAACCTAAAAAAGCAATAATTTTAGCATGACATTTTTCTATAACTAAGATTAATAAGATGGGAGAAATCTTTAAAATTACTAGAATGACATCGGAGAAAGTATTTTGTAGCATTAGGTTTAGTGATGTTAAATTTCGCAAGTACTAAATCCATTCTTTATTTTTCAAATATGCTTCCAGAATGATTCATTGTAATGGAGCATTGAAAATAACTGATAAATTAAACAAGATTATACTTTAACCCAATTATAATAAAATGAGTGAAAATACCAGACACGTCAATATATATAAGATTTCTTTACTAAGAAATATTATTCTGCAAGTCTAATATATAGCCTTGTAATTTTGTGATTACTCACAGTAACGTGAAGATCATCAAAGTAAATCTCTGAGAATGTTTTGATATATTGATTTCAAATTTTGGCACATGGCCAACAATTTCTGAGGAAGAGGTAAATCAATTACATCGACCCCCAGTGTACAACCGCTATTTATTTAATCGACCCTAGAGGGATGAAAGTCAAAATGGACCTCCACGGAATATGAACTTAGAACTTACAGACGGACAAATTTGTTCTGCGTGATAACGGTTCTGTCTGCTCGCCATCTTAGAATGTTTTGATATATTAATAATTTAATGACGTCATTCTTGAAAGACTGGAAACAAAAAAAGAAACATTATATTAAAAAGAAAATCGGTAACATCATAATCATGTAGAGTTTTCGATGGTGCTGGCATCAGTGTATAATACGAACTATGAAAATGAGAAACAAGTGGATAGAAACCTCTTCAACTGGTATTGAAGTGATATGAAGTCTTCATTATTTTCAGTTAGTATTAACCTTTTCAATTAAAATTTAAAATAACGAAAGAAATAATTATTAATGCATAAAAAAGATCAAACAAACATTGATTTAGCCTTGATTATATATGTCCGACATTATTTCGAGGCGTCATAGCAACTGCTGCATATTTTATAGACTATCTTTTATTTTATTAGGCAGATTATTTAAATAGATGCCAAATGCCAACGTGCATTATGTAAGAAGATAATTTTTAGTAAGAACACATATTTGAAAATTCTATGGAATATTTAGATTGTTATCCGATTATAAAGCTGAAATGTTTAGTTATCATTTAAAAATCAGATCCAGACTAATTAAAGATAGTGTAAAATATTCATTTTACGACATGGATTACTTGGGAAATTTAAATATGCTTGGAGGATGTATTTTAATTGACAATCGTCTTTCTCCATAACACAATACATGTTTTATTCTACAATAGTTTAAAGTAATTTATGAAGTTTAAAACATGTGTAGCCAGCAGTTACTTTTGGTTTCCGCTATTCTCTTCTCTCTATATATATCACGTATATTGATGAATGACCCTGGTAACATAAATTTGTATGACAATAGAAAATAAACATGTTGCTTGTTTTAGTTTACATAACTCATATTTATACAGCTACACACATATATACACCTATTTATTTTATGAATTTCACATGCATTTTTGGCACATTGTGAGATGTGTGTCTATACTTCCTGCATTGCTCAATCAACCACATTGGACAAACTAAAATACAAATAGTTGTATGCAGTAGTACTCGAACATTAGTCTTGATGTTGTCGTATTTCGGATCATGCCCAATGAGTTTTGAAAGGACTGATATTATTCGCAATCTCAAGATATTATGATTATATGTAAAAACGATATTGGTGTCAGAGTTGACATCTTGTATGTACTTTGCTATCACAAATGATGTCAGATTGGAACAGCTACTCCTGCGTTTGGAAGATAAATTATGATTTTTGTTGTTCTTCCATTTCAATAAATTTTAACCAGGCAGAATGCATATTACTCTATATTTGTCTGATATTCTGAAGATAAAACGGACGAACTTACATGAAAAATATATAATTTGTTGAAATTAATGGATGAAATAATAATCTTTTGAAATTAATACAGCTTTGACAAGTCAAGATACTAATAATGGGTCTGATACTAACAATAATACATAATTAATTATATCATTACAATAATTAAATCTAGTGGGTGTCGGCTAATATTATTTTTTCAGACATCATATATGTAAGAAAATTTCAACTTTAAAATTGACAGTTTTATTTGATATATAAAGAATGTGGGGTGTTTTCATGCATAAACACTGTCAAATGAACGTAGCATAAACACTGTCAAATGATGGCCAAAAGAATTTACACGATCTTAAAGGGAAACGAGAACAGAATCACAGTAAGTTTACAGTGAAACCAATTTAATGGATGTTCAGGATCTTAACATTTTATAAAGCTTTTTATGATAATAGAATTGGAATGTGAAGTACTGAACGGTAGTGTATGATCGATTGTTTCCATTGGTTGGTCTGAAACGAAGCTCACTCACTGGAAATTGAAAGGATAAGTTTACGTATGTGAAGATTAATGGCATAATCTTCAGTCAGCTAAAGTTGCCTGAAGATGCTCACCATTCTTTGAAAAGATATGATAAACAATTCCATAAACGAAAATGTGGAAAATACGTCACTGTAATCGATTTAAATGACGCGTACTTACAGACTGGATCAATGCAAATCAAAAATTCTCTTGTCATCAATACTCTTTTTATATTTATATGTACAAAGAATGCCAATCGGAAATGCCAATACGCCTGTTTTATTTCAGGATACTCTTGAATTCATATTACATGAAATACATATCGTGCGATGTATGTGGACGAAATGATCACCAGCGGCACACCAGCTTAAGAATATAGAAATTAAATGAATATAAAATTGTTAAGATCTGTTTAGACAGTCGGATATAATCAAACGTTCGTTTTATGTTTAAAACTATTATACGGCAATGGACTTCTGCAAAATAACGTTAGAGTAGTACGTACAATATATATATATATATATATATATATATATATATATATATATATATATATATATATATATATATATATATATATATATATATATATATATATATATATGTATGTATATATATATATATATATATTGTTGTATTTCGGGACGGTCATTTTCTTGCAAAATAAACACACGCATTATATATATTTACTGTTCAATCGTTTATTACTGTTCTTATTTAATTATCTTAACTCCCACCCTTTGTCCAGAAGTGTTTCGTTACACATCTGTGACCTCTTCGCTGACACTTTTCCATTTCGTGCGTGTTCTTGCTCCAGTTACTCCATTCTGTTGCAGATTAGATTAAGAAAATGATTGAAGAAAAGATATATACAGTACCGTTGTTTATTTGGCAAAAAAAAAAAAAATCATCTCGAAATACAGCTATATCGGTTTTAACAAACAATTTCAGATCAGGAATCTTTCAATACAAATTGATAACCATGTATCTATCTATCTATCTATCTATCTATCTATCTATCTATCTATCTATATATATATATATATATATATATATATATATATATATATATATATAGTTTTAGGGAAAATAACCAATTTTCAAGAACTCATCGATGAAAATCCACTATCACATATAGAAAAAATAATAATTAAAAGCACAATAAATGAGTATAATATAAAGTAAAGTAAATATCATAAGATAAATATAATATAATATAATATATATATATATATATATATATATATATATATATATATATATATAATCATAAATATACAGGGATTAGCATTGAGTTGCTTCTCTAACATACTGAAAATTTAGAAATAGCAGTCAAAGAACTACTGATTCTAAACTACAAATTTTTCTCTAAATATTTTATATATATATATATATATATATATATATATATATATATAGATATGCAGGGCAGGGAAATCATCAATTAGTAATAAAATTAATAATTAACAATTCTGCCGGGTAGCTCAGTATGAAAAAAACCTTTTTCGGTAAAAATTTATAATCATAAATGTATAGGGATTGACAGTAACCTGCTTCTCCAACATACTGAGAATTCAGAAATAGCAGTCAAAGAACTACTGATTTCAAAACTACAAATTATTACTCCAGATTGATAGCGATATTTTTGATACACACAGAACAAAAAAACAATAGAGAAGAGTAAAAAACACTTGCCTTTAGTTAATTTAGTACAATTGTTTCACAGTTAAGAGTACATAATACTCTATTCTGATCTTCAGCTAAATATTCTAATAAATTTGTTAATGTCTAAATAACTCACGTTAATTTTGACCATGTGAACATCAATACCACGTGAGGAAGACGTTAAGAAATTTATCGGCCAGTAAATTCAAACTAAAGGCAAGTGTTTTTTTACTCTTCTCTATTGTTTTTTGTTCTGTGTGTATCAAAAATATCGCTATCAATCTGGAGTAATAATTTGTAGTTTTGAAATCAGTAGTTCTTTGACTGCTATTTCTGAATTATCAGTATGTTGGAGAAGCAGGTTACTGTCAATCCCTATACATTTATGATTATAAATTTTTACCGAAAAAGGTTTTTTCATACTGAGCTACCCGGCAGAATTGTTAATTATTAATTTTATTACTAATTGATGATTTCCCTGCCCTGCATATCTATATTTTAATAATAACTCCATGATGGATGGTTATACCGCAGGAATTCGTACGAGTCTCTTTCCTAAACGGGACTATTTCTGATACACACTGAATTGAAATTCATTAGGGCGAGAGATTTTGAATTTACTGGCCGATAAATTTCTTAACGTCTTCCTCACGTGGTATTGATGTTCACATGGTCAAAATTAACGTGAGTTATTTAGACATTAACAAATTTATTAGAATATTTAGCTGAAGATCAGAATAGAGTATTATGTACTCTTAACTGTGAAACAATTGTACTAAATTAACTAAAGGCAAGTGTTTTTTTACTCTTCTCTATTGTTTTTTGTTCTGTGTGTATCAAAAATATCGCTATCAATCTGGAGTAATAATTTGTAGTTTTGAAATCAGTAGTTCTTTGACTGCTATTTCTGAATTATCAGTATGTTGGAGAAGCAGGTTACTGTCAATCCCTATACATTTATGATTATAAATTTTTACCGAAAAAGGTTTTTTTCATACTGAGCTACCCGGCAGAATTGTTAATTATTAATTTTATTACTAATTGATGATTTCCCTGCCCTGCATATCTATATTTTAATAATAACTCCATGATGGATGGTTATACCGCAGGAATTCGTACGAGTCTCTTTCCTAAACGGGACTATTTCTGATACACACTGAATTGAAATTCATTAGGGCGAGAGATTTTGAATTTACTGGCCGATAAATTTCTTAACGTCTTCCTCACGTGGTATTGATGTTCACATGGTCAAAATTAACGTGAGTTATTTAGACATTAACAAATTTATTAGAATATTTAGCTGAAGATCAGAATAGAGTATTATGTACTCCTAACTGTGAAACAATTGTACTAAATTAACTAAAGGCAAGTGTTTTTTTTACTCTTCTCTATTGTTTTTTGTTCTGTGTGTATCAAAAATATCGCTATCAATCTGGAGTAATAATTTGTAGTTTTGAAATCAGTAGTTCTTTGACTGCTATTTCTGAATTCTCAGTATGTTGGAGAAGCAGGTTACTGTCAATCCCTATACATTTATGATTATATATATATATATATATATATATATATATATATATATATATATATATATAATATATGCGTACAATATATGTGTATGTGTGCATACATGTTTGTGTGTATGTATATATGTATAAAACATGTTAATAGAAATTCAATGTGTGTCGCTAAAAGTAGGAAATGTATGGTAAAGAAACAAACGATATAACGTATACTGAGTTACAACAGTAGGCTCCTAATATATATGTACGTATGTATATATGATGTATGTATGCATGTATGTATGTAAGCGTGTGCGTGTGTGTTTGCGTGTACGAGTACGTACATGAGTAATGTGCCAAACTATGATATTGCATCATGACTATTTACATAACAGTCACACGTTAAACTTTTCGGAACATGTAAATTCAGTGTTGGTAGTGAATATTTGCATCTTCAAACTGTCGTAAAAGGTAACAGGAATATATTTGCCCAGTTATGGAATACTTTAACTAATTAAATAAATTTTATTCTAGTTTCACTACACAGTACCTTGTCCTGTTTTGATAGGTTACCAATAGTATGAATATTATAAATTTGTGTCCGCTAAGGCAACATTAAATTGCTGCCGAAATGTATATATTGTCTATATTTTTCACAGTGCGATACCCTGATATAAAATTGTTGCTGTGAGACATCTTTTTTTTCTTTTTTCACAAAAACATTTATTATCGCCGAAATACTACATGTAATTGCGTTATAGATATATAACCGCTTTTTTTTCTGAATTTGATATACCTGCAAGATATTTCATCTAACGTTTCGAATCTCATTTAAATCATCAAGAGTAAATATATCCACAGTGTGCTTCTCCTAATTATGACTAATGTCGTTCAAAATTAGATCTATAGATATTTCCAATCAAGTATTTTATCCAAAATATTTTTCTACGCCATGTGATAGGATTAAAGATTTTTGTCTTAACCCATAAAGTCCTAAGAGTACTTAAATTTCTGCATATTACTTTTAAATTTTTAAAGATGATTGAAAATAGGTTAAAATGAAAAGGAAAAAATGATTATTCCTTTACTTCAAGTAGAAATGGAAATACTCGGTGTCCTATAAATAGGATACTGAGACAATGTAATATAGCTTATTTAATGTTCTCATTTAGTGTCCTATTTATAGGACAGTGGGACGTAATGGGTTAATGCGATATATTACCTGATTAAATGGAGTTCTACATAGGAACAGGACGAAAACTATGGAGTAGTAAATACATTCTCCTTTTATTTTGTATATTCTGACTCAATTATTCGAATACTATATTATTGCACGCGCTCCTCGATTTCTCACCTGCCAAAGGCAAATATTATTCTCTAGTAAATTTTAATTCGAAATTGTAAGCAGTTAAGGCCATTACCTATATTGAAATTTTGTTTTCCACTGTAAGTTTGTTTAACAAGACGTTGTATATAGGAATACGCGTGCAAGTAGGATTAGATGATTTAGTAACTTCATAAATATATATGTAGTTTTATATAATTTATTCTACAATTTTACATCGAACTACATAACAAAATCTCGATTGTTAGCTTCCTGTCTCTGGCACTAATATATTCAATGTAAATGGAAATATTGTCTGTGAGTTGTGACAGTGCAACATTACATTCCATAATTACCCGTCGATTAGTTAGACGCCATTACAAAGATGATTCCTATAGACTTCCTATAGAACAAGTTAATTTAGTTCATATTTCAGCCTATTTTGATATCGCTTTTGAAAGACAATTGTAGAAATAATAGAGCTGCGTCTTTTATATGAAATGAATTTTATCAATTTTGTTTTTAACTTCTTCGGTATATTTCTAGGGCCTTTCTATTGATATTTCAGAAAGAATATTGATCATGTCATAATGTAACGTCGTAAACGATAAATTCTTCACTATATTTATCATCTACCTCTTGCATTCTGGTTTACAACGGGATATGTCATTGTATCAAACATTTCTGTCATACATAGGCGGGTGTCCAGTTAAGTAGTATTAGTTGTAACTCTAATGATTTCATACATGTCAAGGAAACAACTTATTTGACTAAATCACATTGCAATTCTATTAAAATACAATGTAGCGTTTTTTTCTTCTTGTATTTTTTAATTTATAGTGCATGGTATCTTCCAGAATTTTACAACTTTAAGCTATTTCACTATTAGAAGAAAGCAATGCTAAAACAAAGAGTATTATAGGGATAGCTAGGTAGGATTGGTATGTTACATAATAGATGTTAGAAACTAAAAATGCAAGAACTTGATCGAACAATACATCAAAGGAACAAAATGAATGAGAAAGTTAGTACTACTAAAACAGTCAATAAGCAAAACGTTAGCTGAATATAGTTCAGAAACATCTGCTGTGTTAATTGCATCAATTATTGGACGGTGATAAGACAGGGGCATCATATTGAACGACTTTTAGTCGATCATATCGACTGGGCAACTTCTATTCGTGGAACTTCTAAAACACGTGACATACAAAGACACGCAAGCTTTTCCTTTGAAAGATAAAGACAAATCATATGTTAGTACATATACATGTACAAGCTTACGTAAATACTTAGATATATGTGTGCTTGTATGTTCACACACACACACACACATAATTATACTTGTGCGTATATAATTGGCTTCTGCACAGTTTCCATTTGAAAATACCATTCCTAATTCATAAATAAACCTTAGGTTAGCGTACAAGACAATTTGCAAGATGCCTCACACTTATATTGAAACAGGAATCACATCGTTGTGAGTGGAAATTGTTAGAAACGTGTTTCTTTGACGAAGATAAAAGCTATTTTCTCCAGTAAAAGAAGATCCAAATGCTTTCATAATATTCTATATGATCAATGATAGTATCACTTGCATGAGAATTTCCCACTGCACATAATAATAACTTTTCATAACAACCTAAAGAAAGAAACTAATAAAAGCATCCGTCTGCGATTTAGAATTTTCAGAGTTACTTTAGGAACATATAATCTACGAAACTCCTAAGAGGGCATTAGTGAATGTAATATCATTGAGTAGATTAAAATGATAGCTGGAATCTGACGAATTACAGTAGTATATTTAGAGAAGTTGTTTTACTAAATATATTTAACTTCAGATGATTGTCAAGTGATCCCCATCACTTCCATTGTTAAGGTCTTATTGATAAGCTGCCAGGATTGGTGGATGGTTGAATTAAAATCAATTTGTTCAGCCGGGGGATTAGTTCTGAAGAACACAAATGTTTAATTGCCTATTGTGTAAGTGAAATCTCTCCACTGAATAAATAAGTACCTTTCAAATTTTACAGTGAGGCGTAAAGTTAAATATCCAGAGTTTGCCTAGTTATTGTAAACTCCGTGAGCATATATCTTTAACGAAGCTGTAACATCAATTTAAATGGTATTTTAAAGTATACGCTATGAAATATTGTTCTAAAAAACCGTCTGAATCTACGCTGCGTGTCCAGTTTATAAAAGCAATAAATTACGATGTGAGATACTGTACAATCTGACATAAAAATATGTGAGCTCCATTGAATATTTTCTTAGCATTTTATTGATAGATAAACAAGTCAAACTGTCTTTAAAATAGAAAAGCATTAATGCGACCGTTAACATTAAGTTTTGATATGGATAATAATGATGTTTCTTATTGAAATATTTCCAAGAAAGTGGGGATTATTTCTGAGACTATTAAATCAATACCCGTTAAATGTCGTTTCTTATTTTCCCAGCTTGGAAAGATTAAATGCAAACTTGACCTTAGCAGATTCCAGCTCAGACAATGAAAGAAAGTAACTAAATATTAAATGTCTGATGCTCTACCGATATTTTCACATCACATTTAAACAGTTAAATTATTATATTAATCCTTTATATCTAATATATTAAGGTAACCTACAACAAAGCATTGTTCTTAATTTTGTACACAGTTCACTCTTATATTATTTAGATATATACTGAAATCAATCAATAAACAATATAGCCAGAATAATAAAGCCGTCGTTACGCTAACAGAAATTTTACTATCTGTACTATCTTGACTGAGTAGCAATAGTTTCTCAAACAAAACACCCTACAGTTCTTGTTTCATGCACTAAATTCACTCAGTGGTCTATATTTCATAAATCAAAAGTGCACGCTCACACACACACACACACACACACAAACACACACACTTGAAAGTAACTAAATTGTTTCATTCCTTTCTTTATTAACTTTAAATCTATTTATCCACTTTAAATATATTATCAAAGTAAAAATTCGCAAAATGCAAAGCTTTAAGAAATAACTCATGCTACGTTGTTCACTTGCTAAATATACTACCGGAATATTATGTCTATTCAAGGCGGCGGGCTGATAGAAACGTTAGCACACCGGGCGAAATGTTTAGCGGTATTTCGTCTGTCTTTACGTTCTGAGTTCAAATTCCGCCGAGGTCGACTTGCCCTTCATCCTTTCGAGATCCATAAACAATTGCGTTCTAGGGTCGATCTAATCGACTGGAACCCTCCCCCAAATTTTGGACCTTGTTCCTAAAGTAGAAAAGAATTGTTATGTCTATTTACGAAAATCTAAAGCAACTTATACTAGCATTGTACGATATAATGTATAAAGTAGATTTCAAATGTAACTGGTAGCGATTTCGCTCGAAAAACAAGATTTTGCATCGTGATACTACAATGTACCTTCAGAAGAAAACGGCCTGCCTCCATGGCCATTCAAGCTAACATGATTGCTACGTTAAGGAATGACGCTCCAGCGTTATCATCAGTGCAAAAGTTGGCAGTTGTCCTTAGGAGGGGAACTGAGACTCTTCAAATTAACCGAACGACTGAACCTCCTGCAAATGCTATCCTCGCGGAAAACATTGATCGTGACCACGACATGGTAACGGATAACAGGTAATTGACTATAAATCAAACAGCCAATGCCATTAGTGTGTACCTTGAGAGAGTTGAGAATATTCTGTAGCCCAATGAACGTGGGTTTCTACTCGGTGTGTGCCATGTCTCCTGGCACTTGATCAAAAGCACACCAGTCTAATGCATTTACAGAAAAATCTGAGATTATCTGAAGCAGATCTAGATGGGTTCCCAAAAAGTTTTCTAGACCACGGTGAGTGTTTTGTCCATCACGTTAAGCCAGATACAAAAAGAAAAGCCATTTAGTGAAACACTCACCTCACCTGCTCCGAAGAAGGCCAAGGGTGTTTCATCCGCGGGGAAACTGATGGCTTTAGCTTTTTGGATGCATAAGGCATTGTGTTTATTGACTATCTTCAGAGAGGCCACACCATGAACATGAGAGTACCATTTCAAATTGCTGAGGCAGTTACGAAAGTTTATCAAGACAAATGGTTAGAAAAAAAACTCCTTATTCTCCTGATTTGGCTCCATCTGAATACCATCTGTTCTCCAACATTAAAAAAAAAACTTGGCTGAAAACTTGTTTCGCAGTGATGACGACGCAATATCTGCTGCTGATGACTTTTTGAGGAACATAATGAAAACTTTCTCACCAATGTGATCAAAACACTGCAACACCGATGGAAGAAGTCTGTACATTGCATGGGAGACTTTGTTGAAATTATAAACCTCGTTTAGCCACATTGCATGAGGATATCGAAGTTAGCCTATATATATGTATATATATATATATATATATATATATATATATATATATATATATATATATATATATATATATATATATATATATATATATATATATATATATATATATATATATATATATATATATATATATATGTATATATATATATATATATATATATATATATATACATATATATATCCATTGATCATAACAAAATATCTAATTCATTGCCATGATATGTTTGTAACTAGAATTTTTCGATCAATTTACTTCAGTTTCCTTTCCGAAGTAGTCTGCTGCGATCTTCTATGTGTCTGCTTGCTAAGTAGGGCTTTTAGTACATTTCTAGTAATTATTAATTTTGCTTGAAACAAACTCCAGGCTAGAAGATATAAGGCAATTGCTAGAATATCAAACATTATTATAAAATATGACAGCAGTTACATGCTGCATGCCTAGCCAATAGCATTCCCTCCCATCTGTACGTTACATTCATCAATTTATTTCTTTTGAAATCAATATAAACCTTGCCAATATGTTTCATTTATTGTCTTTCCGATCCACAAGAGCAAATTAATTGTTCTGAAAATGTTTGCAAACAGATTTACAAGAGATATTAAATCGATGATTCAGCAAATTTATATCAACGAAACTATTCGCAGCGGAATGACCTAGAGATTGCTGTACTCCTTTGAACAAAATAGCATTTTTCCTTTAACAATAGTTATTTCACCCAACCAAATGTCATTCTATAGAGGAGTTGAATTTTGAAATCATCAATGATCTTAGATAAAATGACCAGATAAAGTTGTCTATCCTTTTTGTGGATCTGGATGAGTATTGTCCAGTGAATGTTGAAAAATACACACATCACACTTATAATCATGCTCCATCTTCTTTTAATATAGTGGCACATAGTTGTACAGTGTATTAAGAGCTAAGAAATGTTTTAGTAAACAGATAGCACTCATCGATAAGACAGCTGGTTGATTTACACATGTGCAAACGTCCAAAATTTACACATTTTAGGAAAATCGACAGCGATAAAATATTACCTCGTTGTACAACATTTTCATGATTCATTCAGGAATTATGCTTGCGAAATTGAACCAATCCCAACGGTAGTAAATTGAACTAAAGGAAAGGCACTAAACAGTAACATGTCGACTTTCACTCGGAGAAATATGTCTTATTGAATTGAGAATTTAAGGGAAGAACTGCAGCTGATCTAAAAAAATTCATTCATCTTTCTGCATATGATTAAAATATTTATAAGGAAATATTTGCTTACAGTACCTGGATGAACACCGTAACATCGTGAAAAATATTTTTTACACAGGAATGAATCTAAAGCAATTCCCTCTCCAAAACCCTAACTGACGGGCATGTTAAAATTTCATATTAAGTGTCTTAGTTCCACGGAAGAATAATATTCTGTACATGTAACAATATCATCACAAGTCATTGAATGTTACATTTCAAACCTGCGCTGAAAGATAATACTGGTATGACTAGACCATTTGAAATTTGGTTTATTATAAGTAGCACATTTGTAGCAAATTCGTTTTTATCGTGGACGATGCATTTTCACAAACATATAGATATATACCGATCGACTATTAATGACTGATGTTATATCCTTGATGCATGAATAATTTGTGTGCATTTTCATATATTTCACTACATTTGGTACAGTATACGATTGACTGACTGATTTTGCATTTCCTATAAATAGGGAAAGAAAAAGAACATACAAACTTGCGTATAGATAATAGAATATGTTTTTAAACTTCCTTTTTCTATTACAATGCACTATAGATATTCTTGAAAGTTATTTTATTTAACATCAGATTGATAAACAATACCAAGTGCTGCCTTCTGTATTTTCCGAAATGATACAAATAGCATGAAAACTTGAGATAATATGGTGTTTACCACACCGCATGATTGTTTCTTGCTTTAGTTGTAATACTCATTTTGTAAAGTATTTTGATATGAACATTACTACCATTTGTCTGTTTATGTTTCATGAAACCTGTAACTAATTAGCATAATTAACAATATTCATTATTTTGTATGCAATGAGCTAAGTTTTCATACCTACTCATATAGAATATCTTATTTAACCATAGTGTTATTCATTCATCACTAATTGTGAAACAACCCTGAAGGAAATGTTACACAGACGAGATGTAATATGTCAAAAGCATAATCTGGATTGGTGCCCTGCACTTATCGAAATGCTGAGGTATGATTAGCCATGCAACTATTGTTTTCTTTTGTTCTCCCAATAATAAGTAATAATTACATTATTGTTATAAGCTATATTAAGTATGTTAACACTAAGAATGATAAGTTGTCACTTGAGATGAAAAGAAAGTATTAGGTAGTTATTGAGAGCCTAGAATAAAAATCGATCTTAAGTGGACATAAACTAATAGAAAATTCCATGCATGATAAATCTAAAGTCAACGGGTATTTAGGAGCCAGTACACGTTATTAAACGTCTATATAACGTGTGAATAAGTCGTGAACATGTATGTATGAAAAATTAACACTAAAACCCAGTCATAATAAACTTTAGTAATTCACTGGAACATTATCATAGATAATATCAGCTTGAAAAAGCTAATGCATACGTTTTGCTTATATAATATAATTTGATTCATGTTTAAAGTTCTCTCATAAATTTTTATATTTCCCTATTACGTACTTATTTGATATCAGACATAAACAGATAAATAGAAATAATTTCGTTACTATGGTATATGATAGATTTACACATGTCAACATATATAACAGATTTCTGAAGGGAAACTAACTAATAAAGTAACAATAATATAGTTTGGTTGGCATATGATAGCGGCCTTTATTTTCTGAAAGCTATTTCAGATTCGGTAAACATGTTTTTGCTGCCATATTTCTAGATTGTGGAATTAGAAACTCGTTTACCTTAGAGTTTTCTGGGTATTGATCATTGGGTGATTATATATGTAAGATACGTGTATGCGTGCGCGAGTGAGTGTGTGTGTACTGTACATACACACACTCAGACACACATGCACACATACATATATATATGTATATATATGCGAATGTGTGTGTTTGTGTGTGTGTGTGTGTGTGTGTGTGTGTGTGTGTGTGTGTGTGTGTGTGTGTGTGTGTGTGTGTGTGTGAATGTGGATTTCGAATGATTATTTACCATAATATGTGCTAGCGGTAATTTTCTTTATTGTCCAGGAACAGTTATATTACAGTATTACTGTTGTTTTGGTTCAACATATTTATGCCCAAAGTCCTTTGAA
>NC_142934.1:52993708-53056208 GCF_046866305.1 Octopus bimaculoides | reverse complement strand
TTCGTCAATTGCTCATTTCAGTTGGATTGTATCATATACATGACAATTACAACCATTAGAATGGGCATGAGGTTCCCTAAATGTGATTTCATCTTCAATACAATGTTTTTGTTTCTTATTTTTTTTTACCCTGGAATATTAACGAATATTTATGAGTAAGAAATTTATCTTCACTATAGCTTACATCCGAAATTCAAAAGCTTTGTGCAACACTCCCGAATTGAAAAGACTTATGCAATATCCTAGATATTTGAGTTAAAGTTTTCGATTTCCAGTTTTAACTTCTATGATTCTTACTTATTTATAACTTCGCAAAAATATCGGAGAATATTGCATTCAAAAGAAAGACGTGTATCGCAAAATCCTGGTCAAAAGAACTAGGTACGTACACCAGGTCTATCCCACCTTCCTTTCGTTTCAGATAGAGTGTGTCTAGGATCATATTAATTTATGCCTGCTGTGTTTTCTAATGGATGTTATACAAATTTAGCTATAGTAATGGACCACAAAAGCGATCGTGGCAAGATTCCTTAATAAGCTTCATAATTAAATAATGTAATAATATCGAAAGTGACGAACTAGTCATTATATTACATGTTCTCTGGTAATTGATTTCTTCGATCATAACATGGATTCTCATGAGGAGTTGAGGTACTTGAAATAGACATTAATATTCTCAGGAAACTTTACTGGTTTCCTCTAAATGCAGTGGAAGTTTAAATATGTTGAATTAGGTTTTACCAGTAGTAGAAAACGTTTCCAATTGTTTAGTTTCTTGTACTTTCCCCTTTTCTTTCTGCGTTTTAAGACAGAGATTTTCGTTATTTGCCTTAATCTGAAAACATCTAGAAATCTTTGGCACTTTTCCATGGACGACAACTAAACCTCTTTACATCGAGGAGTTTATTCAAATCAAAGAACAACATAGAGATAATAAAAGCAGGCGTTATATCTCCTCCTCTTCAAGCGTCCCTTATCCATCTACATGATGTGATATGGCTATTGTTAGAGTAATATTTAAAGTTACCTATACGAGCACTGGAGATGCTAGCACGTTCCAGCAGTACGTTGGCTGGCATGCTGCTTAAAATTATGTATTTTTAAAGAAAAGGACTTCGCCTACGCGGGCGAGTGAACACATACAGACACGCACACATACCTCCCCACAAGCAAACATACATGCACACGCTCGCACACACACATATACATACATATATATACATACATACATATAAATATATATATATACATGACAACTTTCTCACATATATATATATATATATATATATATATATATATATATATATATATATATATATATATATATATATATTACTTGGAGAATGGAGCAACAAATACAAGAAAACGCATTTTCGTTGGACTAGATAGCCGTTGTTTTATTATGTGGAACTTGTGAAATGAGTCAGTGTGGAGGTTTAGGTTATGTAATGAGTCATTTTGTATATTATGTCTTAGTCACTTACGTACGTTTCGATGCAGCCAGTCGTTTGGCCTATCTCTTCAGAGTGTTGAAGGGTATATTCGAAGTTTGTGGTGTGCGGAAAGTAGAAGTAATTATTGGGTGTAATATGAAGGATCGAGTCAAACCTACCACTTACCTATATATATATATATATATATATATATATATATATATATATATATATATATATATATATATATATATATATATATATATATATATATATATATATATATATATATATATATATATATATATATATGCATGTATTATGTATCTATGTATCTCTGGACATCTCTCTCTCGCTCTCTCTGTTTCTCCGCATATTATTTATAAATGGCAATTTTTGTCTGTGATTATACAAATTAGACCACGAAAGCGATCGGGGCAAGATTCCTTAATTAATTTCAGAGGTAAATAATGTAGTAATATCGCGAGTGAGGCACTTGACATCATATTACAGTTTCCCTGGTAATAGATTCTCAATGATGAGTTGACATACTTGAAATAGACATTTATATCCTCCGAAAATCTGCTGGTTTCTACTATATGCATTGGATTAGAAGTTTAAATATGTTGAAATAAGTTTTGCTAGTATTAGAAAACGTTTCCCACTGGTTAGTTTCTTGTAGTTTATCGTTTTCTTTCTGAGAGATTTTCGCTATTTGCCATAATCTGAGAACATCTTTCGTTTACAAATATTTGGTACTTTTCTGTCCGTCTGTCTGTTACCATTTTGGTGCCCAAACCAGGGAACTAATCTTCACCAAACTTTGTAATACATGTTAAACTAATATCCAGTTCAATTATGGGTTAATTGTGCTTGTGTGTGTGAGTGTGTGAGTGTTTTCGAAGCCTTGAGCTTGCTATCACACCCACGCATTGCGGCCACATTTAAGCTTATTTCGGCTCGATTTTTCTGCCCAAATATGCAACATTCTAATACTGTTTTGTAAGTCACAGTGTCTACGTTTTCAGAGTGCGAAAATACACAGACATGTGCGAGCTCCTTTGGAGGACTTCCAGCCACTGGATTCCAGGTTCCAGCACATTCATATCGACATTGTTGCTCTATGGACTGTCAGTTACAAGTTTATGTATATCCTGACTAGCATTGGCAGATTTTCCATATGGCCTGAAGCCATAACTCTAGAGGACATTTCTTCAGTATCTGTTGCCAGAACACTCATTTCAGGTTGGATCCCTACAGGATCACGACTGATCGCGGTCGGCAGTTTGAAGCTAGTCTATTTCGTGAACTGTCACAGAATATTCACACCACAAGCTACTATCCCGCTGCGAACAGAATGGTAGAGCATTTTCATAGGCAGCTAAAAGTCGTGATTCTTGCAGCTTCTGAACCCCAACGTAGGTAGGAATTTCTTTCCTATTGTTCTACTGGGCTACCGTTCAGCCATCAACGCAGATTTGGGATACTCATGTATAGTACCACTTTGGTACTGCTTGGCCAAATGTTAGCATCCGTTGACGTACAGAATACCGACCCAACTTCGTATATCACTCAAATTAAATCCTTCTTTACGGACCTAACCCCAATGTTGCCTAGACAACAGTCTGTATCTTCTGCGGATCCTTCTGACATATCCACACGGACGCATGTGTTTATTCGGAAAGATGCCGTTGACACCGTCTTATTCTGGGCCTTACCGTGTACTTAAGCGCACAGAGTCCCTGTTCAATGTGGGCATGAAGGGAAAATATATAACTGTGCCTATCGACAGTTAGAAAAGCATTCACCGAAACGGACACACCTATGTTTTCACAAACATTTTCATGCCTACCACCACAACAAGCGTCTACACCCAACAAAACAAACAAATTGCAAATATGCTCCATATCAAACTTAGTACGTTCAGGCAGGTCAGTATATTGGTCGAAAAGACTATCAATAACAATCCTTATATGACTTTTTGCTTCACGTTAACTGCTTAAGTTAACTCATGTCATCTACCTTCTACATTTCAGCTATATTTGTAAGGAGCAAAATTCCTAAAGAAGCATGAATATGTATTTATGTACGTTTATATGAAAGATAATGTGTGGGTGTGTGTGAGAGAGAAAGAAAGAGGAAGAGAGTGAGTGCCATTTACACATACATGCAAACACATTCATACTTGACAACACATACCTTCATTCAATCACTCTCTCTCTCTCTCTCTCTCTCTCTCACACACTCTCTCTCTCTCTCTCACTCTCTCTCTCACTCTCTCTCTCTCTCTCTCTCTCTCTCTCTCTCTCTCTTTCTCATATACACAGACACACACACTCAGGTCAATTTCATATACACGTACACACATCATTAACTTTCTCATCTATTTAATTTTCTGCTCTCACTTCAAAGCAAATGTCACCTTTTCACTTTACTCTTTCAATTCCTGCTCTCTTCAAAGCATAAGCAAAAAAAAAAAAAATACGGAAATTAACGAACAATCATTTGATCCTATATGATCGTCCATATAATCAAGTCGACAACGTCCCTGCATCAAACGAAAGAATGCCTTAAAATAACTTTCTTTCGCGCACACACGCACACATGAGCATGCACACACACACACACACACACACACACATGAGCATGCACACACACACACACACACACACACACATGAGCATGCACACACACACACACACGCCCACATTCTCTCTCTCTCGTGCGCACACACACACGCCCACATTCTCTCTCTCTCGCGCGCACACACACACGCCCACATTTTCTCTCTCTCGCGCGCACACACACACGCCCACATTCTCTCTCTCTCGCGCGCACACACACACGCCCACATTCTCTCTCTCTCTCGCGCACACACACACGCCCACATTCTAGGTAAAACCTCTGTATGCATCATGTTATTTCTTGCTATGTGCACGCGCAAAATTACAGCTGAAAACTAAAATTGAAATCACCTTTTTCTATTCTGTAATTCGTGTTTGTGATGAGTGTATTGAAACACCTGACCTTCGATATAAATTTAAAAGGAAGTTCTCCCAGAAATCCTGTCCTGTACCTGTTCTAGCATATCCATGGTGACATTGGCGCCATTACATTTCTTTTCTAAATCTCTTCCGAATTCTATTTTTTCAATACAGAAATTTTGGATTTCGCCCAAAAAACAAATTGTCAATATTTTAATTTTCTCCCTCCCCGTCGCAATTTCTTCATTTTTAACTTCTTTTTTCCAAATATTTTCTTGGTATTTCAAGGAATAAAAATGGAGAGTACGAATCTTTAAGATTGTTGTCTTTCTTTTTTTCTTAAAGAAACACTAAAATCTCATTCCTAACGTCTACGCATCACCTCACCATTTTCAATAAGCTGCACACTCCCAATGATTTACTTTTGGAGTGCGGCGAAAGTTCTTCAGAAATATTATTATTTACCTGTTGTTTCTAACATGTCGGGTTTTCTGGTGGTGCTCTAATATTTTTTACGCCTTTCACTACAATTCTACGCATGCCTGAAACATCAGACGAAGCAAGTAGGTGATTGGAAGGGCATTGAGTGTTTCTATCAGAAAAAATTTACTTTTAAAAAATGCATATTTCTCAGATACGTAATCTCTGTATTTTTCTAGTGGATATAAGAAAAAATCGTAAAAAAGTTACAAATTAAGAAAATGTGGTGGGGACAGGAGGAAATTAAAATTTTGAAAACGTGATTTCTTGACGAAATCGTATTAATCCCCTTTTATACGATGAGACAATACATAATTTGTGATCCTTCTTAAGAACGGAAAGCACTTTCATGCAAACCCATGCAAATTGTACCTTCCCCACTTCACTTTTAAATGAACAATAACTTCCAGTACGCCAGTAATCCAGTTCACTATGCATCAGCTGTGTTTATTGTGCCCATAAGAAAGGAACAAATAATACAATATGGCTGTAGATCAAAACGGCCGGGGAACGCCGGGATGCATTTCTAGTGTTTGTGTGTGTGTGTGTGTGTGTGTGTGTGCGTGTGTTTGTAAGAGTGCGTGTTAGTATGTATATGTGCTTTTTAACCATAGTGGGTTGTGCATTTACGCAGTAAACCTGCACAAAGGAAGAGAGATAGTTTAGGAGAGACAGACTGACAGGCAGTTAGATAAATATATAAAAAGTGCCTTTGAATACATTAGGTCTTCTATGTACTTCAAGAAAACTTTAAATTGGCGGAAATGCAGAAAAAATATTTTTCCTTTGCCTCGATTGTTTCTTCAGTATTATATTTTAAGTTGTTTCAGTTCATCGCTTTTCTCTACCCGTGGATTACTTACAGCCGAGGATTGAAAATCGTTTTTTTTTTGTTTTTTTTTGGTATAATTGGTACACAAGTGCTTTTATTCACCAAGTAGTTTATCATTTCTTGTTAAAGTTTTGTAATCAATTATCCGGATCAGAATCCATTTTCTTCAGTAAATTACAATAATTCATGGACTTTATTATTTTCAGAAATTGACAATCACAGATTTGGTATATCGTTATATCCATTCATAGCACCCGTTGTTAAAGTACTACTCTTAACATACCACCAAAGAATCCATTCATAAATATTGTACATGTAGCACTAATATTAGCACTAATATTAGTTATCCCAGATAATTATATATCTATTTAGATCTTCTATATCAGATTTGGCTTGAATAATAATCAGATTTAAACAAAATAGATTAAAGTATTAATAGGACACATTCATTTAAATTAATATGTTGTACTAAATATATACACATTATTTCTGCTAATCCTCGCATGTAACCATACAGTGGCCATTTATAATGTAGAACTCGATGGATACAATCTAATTCACATCTTCCATTATCTAAATATGTGGTGAAAACCCCTTATCAAATTGTCAATTTTAATTCTCGGTACAATTCCTTGTTTTATGTGAACTTCTTTTACAGCAAATAAGTTGCAGCAGCACCAGGAAACAACGGTGAATATTTTACTTTCTCTAATGACATGAAACATTGCGTAAATCGGTTTCTTGCTCTACTACAGAATAACGCAGACTAACTCCAAATATATCTAAAAACAGTATTAAAGAAACATACATAATCTAACTGTGAAAACGTATATTTCGATACAAAGTGTATTTAATTAGGTGTATTTGGCTGCTTTAAGATATATATGTGAACCCCTCGTTGACTCCGGCAAAACTCTTTGCAAGTAAAAGTGCGTGAGAGCTCGCGCCATACTACCTCCTACTTCATATTTTGTCTGTTAATGTCAACTATGACTTCAAATAATACAGCAGGGTAGTTTCGACTTAAATTTCAGGTTAAATATCCTTTGATATTTATCCTCATTATCAAGTTTAAGAGGAATGTGTCATCCAGTTATCAATATAAAACTGCTAATTTTTTGGCGTCACCGAATTACTCAGATATTACATTTCTCTTCAGCGGTTGGCAGCACTATAAAGGAAATTCTACATAGTACGAATTTATCTGTCATGTTCTGTGTTTAATGTATCCACTCGCGTATAACTGACCCATTTAGTGGAGGGTGACAATTAAAATAATGGATTAAATTTGTAACCTGATATTCTCTTAGTTGACGTTTGTTCAATGCTTCTGCAATGTACCGTGGAATATAAGAGATTATTGCAAAAGAAGTGTGGAAAGACTTGTGCATAGTATTACCTGGCGAGTTTGTCAGCTATGGGTCTTAGCATTAAAACATTCTGTGCAGTTGGAATATATCCAGAATAAATATATTTTTAAATGATTGCGGCTTCAACGTTCTTTTGTTCCTTTATTCAAATAGGTGGTATTTATTCCCGCCTACATAGACATTATCTGTGAAAGCGTTTCTTTCATACACAAATTATGTCTTCACCTTTGTTCTCTTTGTGAAATTTGTCTGAAAATATGCCCACGCTGCAGGTGATTTAGCTTCACTGTCTGTGCCAACCAGATGAGTAATGTTCTGTACGAAATTAACTATTTCTTACAAAAGTTGTTATTTTGAATGGGCCCATGATGGTCTTATAGTGAGGTCACGTGTCAAAGTCAACTTTGTCAAGAATGGTTGAAGGACTGTAGAAAGGACTTCATAGTACGTTTGCTCCTTATGGAACTTAGCCATAACTCATCCGAATTTGCTTAGTTGGTAACAGTTGACAATTCTGGGAATAATTTAACCAACTGGCAACTGGCGTGACTATGTTTTCATTTCAGAATATGGTCAGTATTGAGAGAAGAAAATACTAAAACTCGATAACTTCCGCTATATTTGTAGATGTTACACTTTACTTTGGCAGCGAAGCAACATCACAAATTTGTGAAGAACGCTTACTATATTTTGGCATGAAACTGGGTGATCAAGTAACAAACGTGGGTAACCATATATAAAGCATTAGTTGAAACTCTGACACAGGGAATAGTTGAAATATATAAGCAGAAACTTTCCAGCTTTGTCTCGTGAGAACATTAAAGCTGGTGTGTTTCACGAGCCACATATTAAATTGTTAGTGTAGGACGAGCAGATTTTTGGACACAATGTGTGGCGTTGAAAAGCTTGGAATGCTTTTGCAGTAGTTGTGTCTGAATTTCTGGGAAACATGTGGTCATCAACTTATGAAAATCTTGTGCAGTACCTGTTAACCAAGGATGCAGCATGAACCTAAAAGTGCATTTTCCGCACAGTCATGGAGACAACACTTCTGAAAATCACAGTGCAATATGTGTGGAGCAATGTGTAATGTTTTTCTTAATCAATGAAAAGTAATATTTGGTTTGTGTTAGTTTGCTACTTCAGTACTGCATGTATGGTGACAATTGACATTTTTGGTGAAAAATAAATTCCTGTTTAACAAAATCTTGAAGTTACATAAAAATTCTTAGGGCATTTCTGCAGCAAGCAGTATCAAATTAAGTAGGACGCACTCATTGTAAATCTGAAGGCAACTAAAATATGTTTTATCGAAAATATGTCCCAAGGTTATCAATTAAATAGCAAAAGCAGCAGACCAGTCTTATTACTTAAAGCGAACAATATAATTGTGCTTATTCAAATACTAAGCCGTACAAGAAAAAAAAAACCGATGAGATAGAAAACTTATTGTAGCTTTCAACTTAGAATGTCACTTTTATACTAATTCGAGAGAATAGCAAACTCAACACTAACTATGTTTAAAATTGTTACTGTATGTTATTTTAGGTGATTACTATGCGTACGCATACACGGTGTGCAATAACAATAAAATATTTTTGATTACAAATCATTATATTTAAGCCTGCTATATTCTGCACTTGAATGTGCCCACTGCGTGCTTGATATCTCAAATTTTATTAATAAATTTTCACTGTCACATACACGAACGGCATGTTGATGAATCCTTGTCGTTCAATACCTAAAGTTTTACTTTGCAGTCCTAAACTCGTTGAACACACAGTGCATAGACAGTATGGAGGAAATACCTAGTTTGTACAATCATTTTTGCACATATACATACATAAATATGGGTAGATACTATATACTTGGCAATGGAACCAAATATAAACTCATGCGACTCTATCTTCCTTCCAGCTTGTACTCTCGTAAATATATTCAACATGTTTTGTCTCGATGCGATTTGAAATATGGATTTGATTATTTGCTTAGTAATGTATCTATGTGCCTAAATATTTTATCTATTAATATAGTTATCCTGTGTTTTATGTAAATGTGGATGTCGTTGTATATGTAACACATATAAGTTGTTCTCTTTTTGTGTGTGTGTGTGTGTGTGTGTGTGTGTGTGTATGTGTGTGTGTGTGTGTGTGTGTGTGTGTGTGTGTGTGTGCAAAGCTATGTTTCATAAATAATAACGTAAGGCATCGGCCACATGACTCGAACTAGAGGAGTGTTATAATGCATCACCTGAAAGTCTAATAATTAATTACTATCTTCCCTTGTCATCCACGGAAGGCTTTGTGCAAAGTTCACGTTTGCAAAAATCGAACTGTCGTAAATAATTTCAAGCGGTTAGACAGAAGAAGGATCAAATAATTCTGTCTGTCTGCGATTTAAAAATATATAGAATGGTGTAGCATGTTTTTATGCAGTCTAGAAATAACGGTATCCAAAGAATGTACGAATCTGGCTCAGTTACTCGATATCAAAAAGGACATCGATTAACCGAGACAAATTCGCACAGCCGCATTCCAATACATGAAAGATGCGTAAACGAATAGGTTCACAGGGCATCCGTAAATATACAAATTTTTGTATTGAGATGTACCAAGTAAAACTGCGAGAATTATGCATACGCAAATACTGAGATTACTTCGTTTTCCTTAGAATACGGTAGCATCGATAGCAAGTCATTAAGTAGATTAGTTCAGATTTTACAGCGACAGAACTCTAGTCAAATCACATTACATTTATACCAAAATCCAAACTGTTGTAAAGCTTTTAATTTAATGATTTATGCTGCCGCTGCTGCTGCTACTACTACTACTACTACTACTACTACTACTACTACTACTGCTGCTACTACTACTACTACTACTACTACTACTACTAAAACTACTACTACTACTACTACTACTACTACTACTAATAATAATAATAATAATAATAATAATAATAATAATAATAATATTATTATTATTATTATTATTATTATTATTACTACCCTAATTCAAATCGTATGAATGATCAACGTACGCTATCAACCAATTGTAAGTAGTTGATTTTACAGTGATGTCACTATAACCTAACGGAGATATGAGAACGTTTAAATACGTCAGTGTTAGTTAAGGAGCAATATGCAATTAACATACTGAATCATATAAATGTCAATATTATCCATATCACTAGTAATGTATGAATATATAATGTTTTAACTTCAGAAATCTGGCCTCTTTCAACTATATCTCCCCTTCATTCACTTTCTATTCTTCAAGCAATTTTATACACATGTACCAACACACTATAACATCTTTGGAACATTTAACATACTATCTTGCGTCTGAATCTATTCAACTCACTTTCGTTTGATATATACCCGATAAAACATTATATGCTTCAGACAGAAAATTCATAAAATGTATTAACACATTTTGATAATATACATGTGTAGATATAAAAAATACATACACACACACACACACACACACACAGACACACACACACACACACACACACACACACACACACATATATATATATATATATATATATATATACATATATATATATATATATATATATATATATATATATATATATATATATATTATACATGCACGCACAAACACACTCACAGATATGTAAACAGACACTTAGATTGATACAGGTGTACATATAAAAACACACACATATAGAAAACAGAGAATACACATAGAATATTCACATTTTAATCATTGTGTATAGGGATAACTGAATTTATAGAAGTGGAACGTACTAAGAATGGTCAAACTAACCAACCATGAACATTAGTACGTAAGGACACAAATGATAAGAAAAATCATCAATCGATAGTAGCATAAAACTGATACCCACCGGGATAACATATCCCCATAAACAAAAACTTTTTCAAAGAAATTTTTTGCAAACAGGCCTCTGTGTGTGTGTGTGTGTGTGTGTGTGTGTGTGTGTGTGTGTGTGTAAGTAAATTCAAGGAAGTTAGGAACTGAGCAGTCTGTGAACGTTTCATAGTAAAAGCGATGCTTGTTACATAAGCTGTAAGGCACATAGTTCCAATTTAACTAATCTTCAAGCCTTACTACCCCTATAAGTTCTGTATACAGTCGCCTGAAGATGAAAAATATTTATTTCAGTTCTATATTTAAGAGATGAGGAATTATGTATATTATTTGCATTTCACGGACATTTCTCCTCATCTTGTTTGTTATTCACACAACGTCTCGGCTGATACACCCTCCATACTTCATTAGGTGTCTTAGGGAAATTTCGAACCTGGGTTCTCATTCCTAAGGTGTTTTTCGATGTTGTTGTTATTATTATTATTATTATTATTATTATTATTATTATTATTATTATTATTATTATTATTAACCATTACGCCATATGCCCGAGAACATATGGCGTAGTGGTTAATAATAATAATAATAATAATAATAATAATAATAATAATAATAATAATCCTCTGAATAACCCTAAACTTTAACTGTATACAATATAGCAACATTGGTTAAAATATTCAACTATAGTACTACATGATAAGACTTCCCCCTGTTTCCTTATCAATGGGCGATCCCCTTAATTGTCAGCTAAAATCTTGTTTTAAGTTTTCTTTTACCAAACATCATGATATTGCTTCTAATAAATCTTGAGTTTTATGACTATACTAGCTATGATTTCTGTGTGCACCCTCAACCTGACCCTAACAGATACTGCCCATTTGTTCTTTCAGCCTTAGATATACAAGGATTTGATAAACTAGTCTATAAATTAAAACTGACCCCATAAAAACAAAAAAATCAGTAACATACAGAGTCTGTAACAATGTATATCTTCTTGATACTTTAGTAGCTTCTATGCGGAAGTGAAGACAGCATGTTCTTTGTCTATCGCCTTAACTTCTTGGAGATATTAGGTATAATTATACTAATGTGTCCATCTGTTCTAATTTAATTAAATTCTATGTCTTTGTGCAGCTGAGGAGGGCTTTGCATTTTAAATTCATGTAATGATTGCATTGTTCAATTAAATGGAGTTGCATGAAACGATCCTACTGCATTACCTCTGGATATCCTTGTTGCTTATTTTGATTTTAATCACCTTACTTTGAAATTGTATGGATAATACCGTACTAAATTCAGGTGCCTCAACTTAAGTAACATATTCATCTGAATATAAATTTTTGCTATTTATATATATATATATATATTTAATCAATGGAGTAAAACGCATGTGTTAACTGCATACTTTTATTTCCAACATATGTTTCGAAGATTACAAATTATACCTTCCATAGGAATCGGCGATGTTAAAAATGTAATCTTCTCTTCAGGGAAATGCATGGGAACCAGCTTAAACGTAAGATATTTTAACCGAACATGAGAACTATAGTTGGAGAAGGTTATTACGTAATTTATTTGAAAAAGCCGTTGATCTTTGCTACTCTGGTATCTATTAACCAATTTATTTTGTCCGAGTTATTTATTTATTACCAGAAAAAAAATACATATAATAAAATATATATATATATATATATATATATATATATATATATATATATATATATATATATATATATATATATATATATAGGAGGAATTTATTTAAGGAGAAACTTGAATATGAACCAGATTTAAAGACGATGTTTTTGGTGTCTACTTTTTGCTCTTTACCTTTTACCCTGAATATGTGTAAGGTAATTTATTTATTTCAATTGAACTTAACAGTTAAATATAACCTTATACAGAAATGTTGACATGGGAATGAATTTCAATGATAATGGATATTAGCGTCAAAACTCTAGTTTAAATTGTTGTTATATAACCAAGGAGATCGATCCATAAGGAGTCTACTTTAGACCTTCCTATTTTGGTAGCGATTACATGTTTATCTCATCAACACATAGGGGAGATATCATCATATGAAGAAATATATATATATATATATATATATATATATATATATATATATATATATATCTGTGCTATAGTGACTGACTCCAAAGTGGGTGAAATGCGATTCAACGAACTCAGATGCTTCCTCACAATGCAGAAATACCCTTTTAGATTAATTGAAAGAAACTGAACATCACCCAACTGGGGAAACCGAAGAAAAAGGTAATGAAAACACTATTCCTTTCGTTAACACACATAGTCCTGAAACATAAAGTCAAATTTACCTATACTCCTACGAAGCTCCAAAATGAAAAATCTGATTGAAAAGAAAAACCACCTTACGGAATAGTAGACGCCAATGAAAATTTTTTTTTAAAGACCGCACAAGGGCAGATTTCAAATCAGAGAATGAAAAAAGAATGTGGAGATAGATGTGGAACATGCAACAACAACAGTAACAGCAGCTGTAAATTCTTAGAAAATGGTTCCCACATAAAATTCAAGAGCGGATTCCCTTTGAAAATAAATGCAGATACGAACTGCAAATCGCAAAACCTCATATACTGCATTACCTACCCAAACTACAAAGAAAATAACATTGGTGAAACGTGCAAGATTCCAAAGACACGATATCCGACAAGAGGGATTACGCAAGACTTCTTTAAGTAAGTATCTGGAAATATGCAGCGAAGGAAAATTCAACTTTTTTTCCTTTTATAAATGTGCACGGGACGGTCCGCAATACCGAAAAGGAATGGGATTTCATTAAAAGATTCTCTCCAAAATTGAATGTTTGAAAGAAAACGGAAGACATTACATTTTCTACTGTTAATATAATTCAAATATAGGAAACGTAATGCTCATCTCTGTAAATATTCAGATCTATATGTGTGACATTTTCTCAGTGTTTAGAGCGTCGAGCTTACGATCGTGAGGTTGTGAGTTCGAATTCCGGATCGGGCTGCGTGTTGTGTTCTTGAGCAAGGCACTTTATTTCACGCTGATCAAGATCACTCAGCTGTAGAAATGAGTTGCGACGTCACAGATGCCAAGCTGTATCGGCCTTTGCCTGTTCCTTTGATTACATCGTGGTTTGTGGGCGAGCTACTTAATCATACAGGACTTCCTCCCTTTTATTATATTGAATCTTTGTATGGTTTAAATATGATGAATGTGTGTGTGTGTGTATGTGTGTGTGTGTATGTGTGTTCGTTAAAGTCACATTTAACACGTTCGAGCAAACACTGGTACGAGTCGCTATGAGATATTTTGCGTATGAGTCGGTATGTGTGAAAACTCATTGGGCTTTGACCGGCGTAGGACATATGATTTCCTGCATTTTTTGCCTCGGGCATATCAGTAAACATACTGTTTGCTGTACTGGAATTAAGAATGAATTGTTCTTATAAGGCTGTGAAAGCCAGATTTGGAATTTTATAACTAACTGTCCCCTTGTTTTCTTCATCTTGGTTTATGCCAGGGGCTGCTGATGCAGCAACTTCTATTTTTGCTATTGATGTTATTATTGAGGAATTATTGTGATTTTTATTGGTGAGGTCGATGGGGCTAACACTGTTGGCCTTGATTTTGATGTTGGAATTGTTGATGTTAGAGGTGAAATTGTTTCATTCTTTTTCACTTCTTTCCTCCATTTTACACTTATGGAAGTAGATACGATTGTGTACGAGTGGATACGTGAATGTTTTCATTGGGGTAAAAAGGCATGGCTTTTACTTGGTTTCAGCTCTTCACTGATGTTTTTCTTAATTTGCATAAGGGAGATACGTACTATGCTCTTAACACCATATTTAGAAGTTTTTGCTTAACACTGAGTAACTTTTTAAAAGTACCGTGAAATATCGAAAATGCAATTAAGTAATGCAGCTATTTTATTTGCCGAAACACATAGACACACACACACACACACACACACACACACGCACGCACACACACACACACACACACACACACACACACACACACACACATATATATATATATATATATATATATATATATATATATATATATATATATAGAGAGAGAGAGAGAGAGAGAGAGAGAGAGAGAGAGAGAGATTGAAACAGAGAAATAAAGATCGATAGATATATATACATGTGTGTGTGTGTGTGTGTGTGTGTGTGTATGTTTGGGTGTGTATGTGCGTGTGCGTGCATGTGTTTTTTTTATGTATTTATGTAATACATACTCTCATGTACGTAGATGCGTGTTTGATATTATATGTGTGCATGACAGAATTTTTAGAGAGAGTGTAGATAAACAGAGATATTGCGTAGATATTAAAAAATAAGAATAGAGAAATAAACATTTTCAATAAATATTAAACAAGCAAATTCCTTCAATAATGACTATTATACATTCTCCGTTCAGAGAAAGTATTCTCGATTTAACAAAATTAGTTATAGTGGCATGTGGCCGTTGACAAACTTAGCTCAAGGAAATAATCCAATGCATTTTCATTTAACTTGTTGAAATTGAAAATGAGTTAATAGCTAATTGCATGTGTTGAGCATTCGCTATCAGTCCTAACGCATATGTCAATAGTGTGCATGGGAATATTTTGGGCTGTCACCTCTTCAGCGTCGAAAGTGTTACCTACGGCAGATTGGTCTGTATTTGCTTTAGTTTGGTCCTCATTTTAGAAGAGCTAACTAGATAAAGAGAAGTAAGATGCTATTCCAAAAGACAACGCACACTACCTGTTGTACAATTAGTAAAAAATAAAGAAATGATCGAATTTCCAGCATGCTAACTGATACGGCAAATGACTATGCGATATAAGTACACATATATAAATTACATTTACGTGTATCTATACACAGACAAGTAAGAGGCAATGTGAGTAAATGCAGTTTCATCGAGAGTTTCAAATTCTTTAAAACTGTTTGACTGTCAAAACACAAGTCATGCACGGCTGAAGCATGTTACGTAAACAATTACCATATGTGTACGTATGGGTGTTTGTGTTTGAGTGCGTGTGTGTGTGAGAGAGAGAGAGAAACATGTGTGTTTGTGTGTGTTTGTCTGTCTGTCTGTCTCTCTGCGTCTGTGTGTGCAATTATACCCATGCATATATACGTCTACGTATGTAGTTCTATGTATATATTACTGCGTTTATGTAAATATATATATTCACATATTCATAGAAACGCACATAGACACACGCATATATGCAAATATACCTATTCATGTATGTATATATATATGTGTTTGTGTGTGTGTGTGTGTGTGTGTGTGTGTGTGTGTGTGTGTGTGTGTGTGTGTGTATCGACGCAACTACATGTGTATATAAATAATATATTCTTCAAAGGTGAATGAAATAGTACAAATAGCTTGAAATTTGGATATTTTGGTTGACAGGATTCTGTGTTCTCTCTATAGATTTTATACTCTGAAGTTAAGTTATTTCAGACCAATGATAAATATATATTCGCTCATAGCATGATTTATTATGCCATATGTTTTATCACGTATTATGTATCTTTTCTGGTTCGTTTATTGCCAAACCCACAACATCGAATGATTTATGCAACATAGCCTAAAAGGGCAATCGTGTTTCTGAGTTTTCCGAAGTTTAATGAGTTTGGCCAAACTTACGCACGCGAAACTTTATTTCAAAGAATCATATGTGTTTCTCAAATATTTATATATGCGTGGGTGCGCGCGCGTATGTGTAGCTGTGTATGAGTCTATGTCTATATATATATGTGTATATATATATGTATGGATATACAAATATATCTATATATGTGTGTGTGTGCAAAGATATATGTATTTACATATGCATATATATGTATATAAACACACACACACACAGATATATATATATATAAATTTAAATAATAAGGATGAACAATTGAATATTAATTTGATTAATATCAATTTCAAACTGGTGGCCTAGCAAATTGAAAAGTCTGAAGATTCAAAAAAATTATATTACATCCTTTTTATATGTATGTTATATATATATATACATGATAGAGAGAAAAGTTTAAAAAAAGCAAAAAATGGACACTGGTATAAAGGAAATGGCTTTTTAATTAAAAACAGAGATATATACATACAAATAAATGATTTAAGCTGGAATTAAGAAGTATAATAACCCTTATCATGACTCAATATAGAAAGTCATACCCGTTTCCTCATCGCCGTTCACTGTCTTTGAATCAACACCGATTTCCAAACGGTGTTGAATCAAATAATACCTGAATGAAAAGACTGCATGCAAGGGAGGTAAGCAATAGAGAAAGTAATGTAATTAGGTTAATATGATTAACAGTGCATGAATGGTATATAAAAAAGTATGAGGGTTTGTGGGAATATTGGTATTAGTAAGGTTAGTAGTGTCCTGTACTAAGTTGTGTTCATGATAATGATTTTCATACTTCTTAATTCCGCCACTCCTCATTTATTTGCAAGTGGAATCTCACCTTTTATCTCTCATGTTTCTCCCTTCTTTAACTTCTTTGTGATATAATTCTTGGGAAAGAATACATTTGCGGCTGAAGATAGCTTTATATCAATTATATACCAATAATAATGCAACAACTATAAAGCTTGAAACACGTGTACCGCAGAATCCTTTGTGTTTTGTTTTTATTTTTACATTTCCAATTTATATATATATATATATATATATATATATATATATATATATATATATATATATATATATACATACAGATAATGTGTCTTGAATGGCACAACAATGTACAGTGGACTATAATAACTGTTATAATTTAATTATCCATAGTCTGATATAATAAGAATATTTCGGAATATGAAAATTCCTTCTTCAAATATCTCTAGGAATTGATCGAGTTCCTGCTAAAATCAGTTTTCCAACGGTTACTGAATCATTTTTCCAGAAGCGTCTCTACAGTCGTCTCACGAAGCTTCTTCCAGAGTTCCTCATGAGAAGTGCGTGAGGGCGGGCATGTCTGAAGCTGGTGTGCTGGCACATCCGTACCGCTGCTTCTAAGTTATGTATTATACGTGCAGTTACTTAAAAAAATAATAAGAATGCAAAAAGTAACTACACATATAATGTGTAACTTAGAAGCTGCGGATCTGCAAACACACACGAGCTTCACAGGTGAACACAATCAAGCACTTCTCGTGAGGAATTCCGGATGGATCTTCGTGAGACCATTGAAGGGACGCTTCTGTACAAAAGAAAAAAAATAATAACCGTTGGAAAACCGATTATAGCAATGATTCGATCAATTCCTAGTGATATCTGAAGAAGGAATTTTTCTATTCTGAAATATTCTTATTATATCAGACTATGGATAATTGAATTGAAACAGTTATTACAGTCTACTCATCATTGCTGTGCCATTCAATACACGTTATATTATACAAAAAATACACACTATTTCAAGCGAATTGCATACATATATATATATATATATATATATATATATATATATATATATATATATATATATATATATATATATATATATATATATATATATATATATATATATATATATATATATATATATATATATATATATATATATATATAT
The DNA here is from genome assembly GCF_046866305.1 of Octopus bimaculoides. Taxonomy (NCBI): domain Eukaryota; kingdom Metazoa; phylum Mollusca; class Cephalopoda; order Octopoda; family Octopodidae; genus Octopus; species Octopus bimaculoides. Next base: position 53,037,642 of record NC_142934.1, on the reverse strand, counting down.
ATATATATATATATATATATTTATATATATGTACATATATATATATACATATGTATATATATATATATATATATATATATATATATATATATATATATATATATATATATATATATATATATACATATATATATATATATATATATATATATATATATATATATATATATATATATATATATATATATATATATATATATATATATATATATATATATATATATATATATATATATATATATATATATATATATACATACATGCATACATATACACGTTATTAAGAAATGGAGAAAAACACAGATACATCGATAGGACCACTTTTAAAGCTTGTTTATTGATACAAAGCAAGACATATGAAACTAACAGCCTTTTCCGATCAAAACTCCTAGAATGCAGTCTATACATATATGCGAGAATAGCTGATTCTCTCATCTACGTTCTTTGAGCTCCAGTGGTAAATAATTAGATGCACTTAACATTGGCATTTTAGACTATTTGTCTAAACCATGTTTTATTACTACATCCTTTTACCTTTTGCTTATATTGTTTGCTCTTCTTTTTTTCATTCTGATGAAGATCGGTTGCCTTAATGCTAATGCCTTATAAAGAAGAAGAATTTTATTCTTGTATTTTGTATAGACTACATTCTGGGAATTTTGATGAGAGACAGCTGTTAGCGTTGTTATGTCTTGCTTTGCATCAATAAACAAGCTTTAGATGTTGTCCTTCTCGATGTACTGGTTAATCTATGTCTTGGTCTGTTTTCTAATTACTTGCATTGGTTTCTAATAATCTTTTGCGCTCCACATAAATGGTGTGCCTGCACACCATTGGCCAGGGATAACAATGGTAACGGATACTGATGGTATATACGGATATCTTATCCCTTTGTCCGTTACTACAACTGCTAACTCTCCCTCTCTCTCCATATGTATATATATATATATATATATATATATATATATATATATATATATATATATATACATATATATATATATATATATATATATATATATATATATATATATATATATATATATATATATATACATATATATATATATATATATACATATATTTATATACATATATATACATATATATATATATACATATATATACATATATATGTATGTATGTATGTATATATATATATATATATATATATATATATATATATATATATATATATATATATATATATATATATATATATATATATATATATATATATATATACATAGATACATATACATGCATACATATATAGAGTCAACGGATTTACAGGGGATCAATTCCACGGGGTAATGAATGGCTAAAAGGGAGGTAAAGTTGAACATATATGAAGGCAAATATGGAGATAAACAAATTAGATGTATGTAATATATTTAATGTGTCTATCCGCATGTTATATATATATATATATAGGTGCCGGTATCTATGTGAATATATATGTATGCGTATGTACATGTATATATATATGGGAGGATTTACGAAAAAAAAACAACAGACGAAGACAGGTGGTGTATATATATATATATATATATATATATATATATATATATATATATATATATAAAGCTGAGAATGTATGTGTCTGTATGTGTGAATCCCTATAACTCGGGAATTACACAACTGATTTCATTCAAACTTTACATATGCCTCACTTACGGTGTATGTACTGACATGGGCCCAAAAAGATTCAACTTCTTACCTAATGTGAGCCTAGAGCAATCTCTTATCTCTTCCACTATTTCAGCATTACGTGTCAAAAATGGAACAATAACATTTCTCTATTGTAATGTCAGATCCTTTCACTTTAATAGTTTCACTATTAATACTTAAAATGTTAATGAGAAACTGCCATCTAACATATAAAAAGGCGAATCTACCTACCTATATACATATATATATATATATATTCAAAGTGAATATGGTAGTTAAGTTTAGACACCAGAATTAAGTATGGTATTACCCAAACAATTCCAAAATAAGGTGATTAAAATCAAAATAAGCAACAAGGATTTTCGTAGTTAATGTAGTACGATCGTTTCATGCAACTCCATTTATTTAAGCATTGTGAACATTACATTAAATGTAAAAGGCAGAGCATTCCTCAGCTCCACAAAGATATAGAAATTTACTGAAATTTCATTTCAACTGAAGGACATATTGTTGTAACTACATTTAAACTCTCCAAGTGGAATGGAAGAATATAAAAAAAAACATTTTGACTTAACCGGACCATATAGGCTAGTAATTAATTCCAAGAAGATTTTAACTGTCACTGATTTTATCTGTCTTTTTGTTCCATCTTATCAGACCTAGTGATTCAAAGCTTAAGCGTGCCCCAGCCTTTTCCTTACAGAGAAAGAGAAAGGGGTAAACAATATACATCGGTGATATGGTTATAAAGATACTTTTGGTTTTAGTGACAAACTATTATAGGTTGGGGTGTTTTCCCTACTAGCAGACCAGTTTATAATGGAGCAGGGGAGATTTAACATAAGGCACTTAGGTCAAAATTATATAAAATAAAGTTGCTATATGTGTACAGATACAGTATATGTTTATTCATAGTTTTCATCAATCAGAATGATGTATCAGTATTGTTTTACATATGCTAATTTTGGAAACTTTGAGATACCAATATTTGCTTAATTAATATGTGAATAAATAAAAGCTAATTATAAATTAATAAATTAATAAATTAATGAATTGATAATGAAATAAGAAATAAAAGGAAATAGTGTATAGTGATGTAACTAATCAATACATGCAGTATGCAAAAAACCATGAAGTAGTATTGATTTAAAATGTTTTGGTAAAGTACATTAATACTTATTTACACCAATATAAAGAACCATAGTTAAGATGTGAAATTAAATTTTTGTTATATATATTGGACTAAAAAGTATTTTAAAATTAAAATTTGACTTATATATCAAATATTATTTAAAAGACACATAAGAGATAAAATTTATTTTATAAGTACTATAAAGAATTGATACATAGAATTTACATGGTTTATAATGATGGACTCATCAAGGTTTAAGAAACTTATAAAATGAATGGTTGGAATTACCATAGAATACAATGGTGAACTAAACAACTAATAGAGAACATTATACTTATGTACTAATTTAATTAGACCACACTATCTTATATAATCAGGAACTTGTGTTAACTAACTTGCACCAAATGCAAAATAATAATGGAACAAGGTATAGATTTATCTAAGTCACTCACAAAATAACAGTAATTATACTACCACAAACAATGGAATAATGGAATAACATGGATCCTTTAGGGTCAGGCATTAAATAAAATTTTAAAAGGTTTGAAAACTATTAAGAACTATTAAGAAATTTCAAAACATCGTATTCTTTTAAGTTAAATAAAGTAAAGTAAGTAAGATACAAACGAAAACTAACAGCAATAGCAAAAGTGATGTGAAAAACGTTTAAGTAAAACCATATACCATCTATGGATAAAGTTGAAATTGAGATTGTGGGATAGGAAACATCACCAGGTCAAGTGAGCAGAGAGATTTTTCAACCCGGCATTGTTCTCGACAAGGAACTGCAGGATGCACAGTGCATTGAAAGCCTGCGCGTAGTCGTGGTGAAAAATCTTCGAGTTGTCCTGTCTCAATTTTCGCCCCTTAAAATCTGTATAGCTCATAAGCCATAGGTCATAAGCCATAGCTCATAAGCCATAGCTCATAAGCCATAGCTCATAAGCCATAGCTCATAGCTCACACACCACACGAAATCTTGTTGCTTTTCTGACAACTCACGTATCCGATATAGAGTAGTTATGTGTTGGTGAAATGGAGTAGATTAATAATTTAATAGGCAGAATATTTTTCAATCAGCATATGAAAAGGAATATTCATATGAATATGTAAAATTTCTATACCCGGAGTGGGAGTGCTGTAATCATATTTCAGAAAATGAGATATAATTTTTATAGAAACGTGCGATTTCAAACGATTTTCTTTTGCTAATACAAAGGATATAAATATTGCTTCAAACAATATTATAGATACTGATGGATTCAGAATTGTAACGATTTACATCGTTGTCTTTACTCACTTTCCATATCCCCAAGGTTATCCTGTCAGTAACATTTCGTTAAATAATTAATGATACCTTGAAAAGAGGATGATTAACGAATTTCGTGAAGCGAAACATTAAGTCGAAAATGTTTGCGTGCGATAGAAGCCTTCAAATTCTGAAACGTATCCCAAGACAACTACCGATTCTCCATTGGTGAAATACGCCTTTACAATATAAACAACGCGAGTTTGATGTGATATAAATGAGCAAAGCTACTATCAAATCAAACGAAATTGCTTATGAATAAAATATGCACCTTACAATATGTAATTTCCTCTCCTCCATAAATTCGTATTTAATGAAATTATTATTAATTTATATGAGAGGCAAATTCAATAATTGTGTTTCTGTTTCTCTAAATGATATATATATATATATATATATATATATATATATATATATATATATATATATATATATATATATATGTATGTATGTATGTATGTATGTATGTATGTATGTATGTAGATAAATAGATAGATTTACACATATATCTGTCAGCTACGCAGTGACTAACAACAGAATGTTAAAGTCGTGTCTGCTGTATGTCTGAAAATATATCCCTTAGGTTGCGAATGAAAGTGTGATGACATTTTATTGGTTAATTTTCAATTGTCATTAACCAATGAGCGATAGTTTGGTATGTAACACTTCGAGGATTTTGTCTTACTCATTTTCGCCTTCTCTTCGTTGCAAGGTATGTCGTTTTAGATTTAACTAATAATTTTCTAAAACTTAATATTAATTTTATAAAACTTAATATTAATTTCTAAAACTTAATATTAATTTTATAACGTGATTTCACTTCACTACCGAGCGCAGCCCTGTGTACCTTGGGTATGTGCTGCTGTTTATTGTGATGCTCTTATGGTCACTGTATTGAAAGTAACACAGATTCAGCAAAATTTGAACTTAGAACGAGTTTGAGAACCTCTTGTTTAGCGTGATTTAATATTGTAAGAAAACTAAAATTTTGTAGACGATGATTGTTTCAGGAAACGACATTCCTAACACGCCATGAAATTTTGTCAAAACTTCAGAATATTAGAATAAAAGATTTACTCGCGCGCACGCGCGCGCACATTCACACACATGTTTGTCGAGAGAATATATATATCTATAAGTTTTTTGTAAGTATAATTAGAAGTTTTCGCCGTATATATTGACTTTCAGAAATTGTCAAATATTGGGGTATATAAAATGAGTAATTAAAGTATGTGCACTAATACCCGTTTTTCTCTGTCATGGTTTATATGCCTCAATATTAGACTATTTTCAGTAGTCAATATATAGGTTGAAAGATTATAATGTTATTTACTCTGTGTGTGAGTGTGTATGTGTGTGTGTGTGTATGTGTGTGTGTGTGTGTTTGTGTGCGTGTATGCGCGTGTGTTTTTACATATATACATACATACATACATACCGATGGGCTAACGATTTTCTCAGTAGTGTTAAATAAAAACAATGACGAAACCAATAACAACAGAATATTTAGAGAGGTAATAAGTCAACTCGATCGCCACTAGTACTTGACTTCTACTTATTTTATCGAACCCGATGAAGTGAATGCTATGTGGATCTCGGCGGAATTTGAACTCAGAACGTAGCGACGGTTGAAGTACCGCTAAGCATTTCGTCCAGCGTGCTAACGATACTACCAGCGCGCTGCTTTTTTAATAATAAACCTTTCTGATATAGGTACAAGGCCTGACATTTTGTGGGACAGCACTAGATAATTATATTGACCCTATTTTTTAGCTGGTACTTATCAACCACGAAAGAATGACAGGCAAAGTTTACCTCGGTTGAATTTGAACTCAGAACCGTAGCATCGGGCGAAATACCGCTAAGCATATTGCCCGGCGTGGTGACAATTCTTCTAGATCGCCGCCTTATTAATAACAATGGTAACTAGTCGGACCCGTGGAAATTCTACGGAATGGAATATATTAAGAGGATTTATTTGAGAAAGAACGATGATTTTCATTCATATATTAGCTTTTCCTCCAGCGGTGTTGTCTTTTTCCTTTTTTAATTACATTTGCTCGCTGTTCTTCTTTGAACTGTGCACTATATATGCGCGGAGGCACAATGGCCCACTGGTTAGGACAGCGGAATCGCGAAAACAGCTAAAGCTCCACGAAGCTCCGACAAGGGGTCCTGATGAACCCTGCTGTACTCTTTCACCACAACTTTCTCTCACACTTTATTCTGCACGCCTTGTTACACTCTCTGTCACACTGAATCTTCCCGAGAGCTACGTTAACGGTCCGCGTCTCTGTAGTGCTGAGCCACTTGCACCTTAATTTCACGAACAGGCTGGTCCGTTGATCGGATCAACTGAAACCCTCGTCGTCGTAACCGACGGAGTGCTACAAAACATATGCGTATCCTTTCTCGGGCAACTTTCAATCGTGTTTCTTGTCAATCCAAAGTTTATGTTAAATGAACCGTTATAAACAAATATCAATTTTAAGCTTGCAAACAATAAATAATTGCATTTATGCGGATGCGATGTTCGCTATAAAAAAAATGGGTAAAAGAAAAAAAACATTAATTATCAATACACCAACACCACCACGACCACGATCACCACTATCACCACCACCTCTACCGCTACCCGCTTCACTCTCTGTCTCTCTGTCTTTCTATCTGTCTGTCTGTCTGTATTTCTCCCCCCTATCTCTCTCTATCTCTCTCTCTCTCTCTCTCCCTCTCTCTCTCTCTCTCTCAATATAACTGCCTCCCCTGTCATCTCTCTCTATCCTTCCCTTTTGCTAACTTTTTATCCGCATAACTATTTCTTCCCCACTCCACTACACGTCGTTAACACTTCTATCTTATTTTTCTCTCGGTTTTCGACTCTAATTTCTTCTGACCACGCGACGCATTGGAGTTCAGTGTGTGAATATTAATCGCCTCTCTCTACACCTTCCTCTCTTTTTTCTTCATTTCTCACACTCGTTCTCACTTACTCCACCTCTCACTCACTCCAACTCCAACGCTAGCTAATGTATAACGAGCGAACAAAGAAGGAGATTATTATATAGATAATAATAATAGACACTCGGAGCACTAACAACAACGTTCGAAGAATATATCGGAGAATTTGGAAACGCCATGAGGGCAGAACAGGCCTTGAAAGCTACTCTATTGGGGAACAGCTAGGATTTTGACACTGGCGGATGGGTGTTGAGTGCCTTCCACGATAGTTAACATTCAAGTACCAAAGCTTATAGCATGCAGAAGGAGACCTTGTGAGACCTCTGAGAAGAGGTTGTTGTCCGCCCCTCCAAAGAAAGAACCGGAGCATGTAAGACCAGCAGCTCTGAGAAGTATAACAACAACAACACCAACAACAACAACAACAACAACAACAACAACAACAACAACAACAACAACAACAACAACAATAATAATAATAATAATAATAATAATAATAATAATAATAATAATAATAATAATAATAATAAATGTCCGGATGCAGTACCAGGCCATGGCTCTCTTGGCTTCTGATCTTATTATTATTATTATTATTATTATTATTATTTTGTATTATAAATTCAGAATTGATTCCCCAATTAAAAAATAGATTGTCTCTCAATTGACGAATACATTGAATTAAGATTAATAAATTTCTATAGACTCTGACCAATACCTAGTATGTACTTCGTGCAACCCAGTATGTACTAAGACAGATATTCTATTTAATCAAGCTAAAAGGGTACAAATAATTGTATCCAAACCGGAAATTCAGAATAAAAGACACCTTGTGATGAAAATAAGATAGTACCAGTTGATTATAATAGGGACTGGTATAGCACGGGCCAAAGCAATAGATGGTAAAAATTACGGAAGTTTAAGATTAGTTCGAATACTCGCAAAACTCAAATTTTAATTTCAACACACAGACCGAGAAACACTGAAACATTAAAACGTTCAGCATTATCCATTGGAATATATCATTAATGATTCAAAACCTAACAATGACAAAACACACTTCAATCATACAAAAGGGGAAATGGCAACCAAATTTATCAACATTTACCAGTGCAAAACTACGGACTACAGACCCAACACCGACGCTTCAAATATGTCCATTCTAATTGGGAAAAGCGTAACAAGCTTATTGACAACACATCATAAAGATTTACAGTGAAAAAAACACACAGCTTGTTCTTTAAAAAATTAACATATGCCATGAAATGCGATAGATAGAGCAAAGGTTAAATTGGCTAAACCAAACTTACCATAAGAATGAGATTAATGATTGACCGACACGAAATACAAGATATTAGGACTTGACAAATACCTCTCAGAGTAATATTTTAAATGTGTGCAAAAACATAATCCTCTATAAAATTATTTTTTCCACAATTTATCAATGGGCAGACAATACCATATATGAAACTCGAATAAAGAAAATTGGTTTACCAAAGAAAGTGCGAACCACGACTGAACAAGCTACCAAACATCAATGATATACGATTCGCCGTTTAATAAGAGTGTTATTCAATGTAAGTGATTCATATCACTCGTTTAAGTTCATTAATTTCATTTTATTTTCACTCGATTTCACCATTCTGTATGCGTGTGCGTGGGGGGATTATTACACTATTTAATCAAGTACACGTGCACACGTAATCACGCGTGCATGCACTCACTCGCCAAACCACCCACACACTCCATTATGTCTCTGTGACCCTCTCTGTCGCTATTTATATTTGCTCTGGACTTATGTGTCTATTTGCTCTGGACTTATGTGTCTATTTACTTTTGTTTTAACGACAAAATATGTCTTAACGACTTATTTAAATTTGAAATGATACATCCAAACTATTTATCAATTATTAAAATGTAATTATCTAATATTTAGCAAACATACCCTTTGCATTTTTCACTGCAAGGACCCTATTAGGCTTGCTACTGCTGAGATGATAAATATTCTCTTGAGGAATTTCTTACCCTGGTCAACCTGGGGAATATGCTGTGGGCTGCTTTCCCTCTCTACTGAATTGCACAATTACTCTATTAACTGCAGAAAGTGGGATCCCAAGCTTTTCTGAAATTGTACACCAAGTCCACTGTTAGTTTGTCCCACCATACAACCTGCTTGAAATTCGGATAGCTCCAAGGCTTCCTTTGTACGTGGCATGATTAAATAGTCACACAAAGAACTAGAAACATAAAAATGTCAATTAACAAAAAATATGGAACATATCAATTTAAAATAAACATAATACGATGTTTTATGCTGTCTATTTACTTTTTTATGTCTGTTTATATATGTCTGTATGCATGTGTGTGTATATGCATACATCTGTACGAATATATGCATAGTATATATACATAATATGTGCGTGTATGCGTGTGTGTGTGTGTGTATGTATTTGAGTGTGTTATGCGTATATAGATATAGGTATACACACATATGTATATAGGAAGAAAATTGTGAGAAAATAGCACTTACAATTTCAGTCTTTCCTGCAAGACAGAAGCACACTATGGTTTCTTTAAGCATCTATTTTTAAACAAATTTCAGTTGTATTTTCCCATTAATAAATAGAAAAGAGTAAAAATTCCATGCAACAAACGTTATCATGTTGACATAAAACTAGTCTGAAAAATATTTTATTTTACTATGTTTTTTATTCATTTGCTATTTTTTTCTAATATTCTAATTTTACTGGCATATGATGGAGGAGGCTTAAAATGAAAATATTAATTGATGCCAAAAATGCTGAAAGATTGCAGTTCTGTTAAATTGGATAGTCATACAGAATCTGAATTTATGTGATCGAAAGCAAAACTCATGTCCATACAGTGTGTTGTCTATTTATGTGAATGCCTGTAGGAACGTTGGCGTTAGAAGATCACTCTGATCATAAACACAACTATACAAGACTTAGTTTTGATTGACCTGTTTCGGAAAAGCAACACATGTTGACTAAAAATATAGTAATATATATCTGTTGGTACGAATAATTATTTTGAAGAGACAAAGTGTCGAATGTGGGGCGCAAATGTGCCAGAGCAGATTAGTGAAGTTTATTTAACTATCAGTGGACGTAAGAAATGAAGGAATGGTTCAGACGGCTTTTAGAGGGAAAAGATTATGTCTTGATCTTAATAGGAGAGTGAGAAATTAGTTCTGTGATATGTTGCACTATAAAAAACTGTGTTGTGGTGTTAAGAGCAGGTAACCATTAACGAGTTTGGTTCGATATATATATATATATATATATATATATATATATATATATATATATATATGAATGGCGTACAAACGCGCGGACGCGTGGGCGACACTATCTGTGTGTTTGTGTGTATGTGTGTGTATTTGTGAGTGTCTGTGTTTGTCTTTGTCAATGTGTGCGCAAACAGTTAAATAGACGGACAGGTAGATGGATATATATATATATATATATATATATATATATATATATATATATATATATATATATATATATATATATATATATATATATATATATATATATATATATTTATATATATATATATATATATATATATATATATATATAGAGAGAGAGAGAGAGAGAGAGAGAGAGAGAGAGAGAGTGGAGGCGCAATCGCCCAGTGGTTAGGGCAACGGACTCGCGGTCATAGGATCGTGGTTTCGATTCCCAGACTGGGCGTTGTGAGTGCTTATTGAGCGAAAACACCTAAAGCCCCACGAGGCTCCGGCCGGGGATGGTGGCGAACCCTGCTGTACTCTTTCACTTCAACTTTCTCTCACTCTCACTTCCTGTTTCTGTTGTGCCTGTAATTCGAAGGGTCAGCCTTGTCACACTGTGTCATACTGAATATCCCCGAGAACTACGTTAAGGGTACACGTGTCTGTGGAGTGCTCAGCCACTTGCACGTTAATTTCACGAGCAGGCTGTTCCGTTGATCGGATCAACTGGAACCCTCGTCATCGTAAGCGACGGAGTGCCAACAACACAAAACATAGATAGATAGATAGATAGATAGATAGATAGATAGATAGATAGATAGATAGATAGATAAGCAGGCAGAAAGACATATTAAGTGAGGTGAAATAGATCTACGCATGTCAAATAAGAGGCATTTCTGCGTACATTTGGCTAAACTGATTACTCCGAAAACGAGTATTGTGAGTGATTCCCCAGGTCAGTGCAGAGGTACATATAATGTAATACAGCCGTTTACTAGTCTTGAGTATCATGTAAATCCTAGTATTTACCAAAGCTATAACTGGTACATATTACGTTGTTTAGTATTTAGGAAACAAAAACAAAAATCTAGCAAAAAACATCACACACATTGTAGAAGCCTTTGTCGCCAAGATTTACTTTTCCACCCCACGATGAAAACTCATGTTTCATTTTATTTCTATAGAAATATCACTTCAATCATAGACACATCGTATTTCCTGAGATTCTTTGGCGGATTGAACCCTGTGAGAATTGAGTGTTTGCATGGTAATTTGAATTTATGAAATATCGTCCACAAGGTAACGTAATAATTATATTTAGATGTGTGTATATATATATATATATATATATATATATATATATATATATATATATATATATATATATATATATATATATATAATAAAAAAAAACAAGATAAAACACAAGACAAAAACAACAACGCGAAGACCTGGTACATGCCAAAGTATTAGCAAACACTCAGGAAAGGAGAGAAAGGTAGTTTTAAGATTCAAGCAAAGATCTTCTTCAAAAACAGGAGATAGAGGAAAGTCTAAGAAAAGGAATACGGAGGGAAGAATCCAACGATTCACATGTAGTTAGGTTTTCAAAATGTAATAACATGTGGATCGTTGGCAATTTCAAAATGTAACTACACATGGTTCGTCGACGATTTTTTCCTCCGTCTTCTTTTTCTCATGGACTTTCCTCTGTCTCCTGTTTCTGAAGAAGAGCTTTGCTCGAAACTTAAAACTAACTTTTTTTTCCTTCTCTGAGCGTCTGTACGACGTCCTTCCGTTATTGATTTTTTCTTGTTGTTTTTTCTTCGTTTATTTGGATTAACTGTTTACCGCATTACCTTGGAGTAACAAATTCCTGGAATTCTTTCTACCATCGAATTGCACTACCTGGTTCATTTGGAATACGACAATTCTGCACTTTGATTGTGAATCATTATATATATATATATATATATATATATATATAGTTAACATATGCGTTTTACTCCATTTACTAAATTTATATATACACACACACACACACACGCATATATATATATATATATATATATATATATATATATATATATATATATATATATATATATATATATATATATATATATATATATATATACATATATATATATATATATATATATATATATACATATATATATATATATATATATATACATATATATACATATATATATATATATATATATATATATATATATATATATATATATATATATATATATACATATATATATATATCCATACATATATATATATATATATATATATATATATACATACACACACACATCCAAACATACATATATACATGTGTGTGTGTGTATACATATACACTCTTAACAAAAGTCGGGAAGCAGGTAGCAATTTTACCTAGTATTTATTCTTTGTGCAAGTTTTGAAGAACCCAGTTCGGTTTTAACTGTTAATTTTTGAAAACTATGATGGAATTGACAATGCAGCATATTGGTTATATTTGGTCATAGTTTGCTTTATGAGTTCAGTAAAGGCAACGACGCCACGGAAAGTGCGTGGAATATTAATGCAGTATATGGGGATCGGACAATAAGCGTAACGCTGCGTCAACAGTGGTTCCAGAAATTCCGAGCCGGAAACTACAGCCTAGAGGACGAGACGCGTCCTGGAAGATCTGTAGAGATCGATGGTGACGTCCTGCAACATTGGTGAAACAAAATCTCAGACTAACTGTTGAGGAACTAGCAGAGAAGCTTGGTTTTGGCCATTCAACCATTCATCACACCTGCGTACCATGGGAATAGTCAGCAAATTAGGTCAATGTGTTCCTCACGAACTTGCTGTCTTATTGTTCTTAAATATCCGAATAGCTGTTGCCACATCTTCCGTTGAGAGTTCCACATATGCCATTCGCATATGATCCATTAATTGACTCTTTTAATTCAAGTGTAACGTGTCTACATTATCCGACTTTGTTTGAGCTGTTTATAGATATGTTCCAACGTCCTGGTTCATTTTTAAGTCGCTCATTAGCAATTAAAATTACATTGACATTTAATAGGTATATATGAACCGTTTCTCGCTTTTGTCACGTCTTTCACATATTTAATCAAACAAAATTAAATCAGATCTTCATTCTATGGTAATATTGGATACTGAAATACTGATTAATTATTATTAATTTATAATCGTTCTCTCTCACATATTTAAGAAGAGAAAGAAATCGAATAGATTCACGAAGCATATAGTAAAATAGTTCCTTTATATGTATGTCAGTAAAAAAATGCGGAAGACTTAACTCTGGGATATGCGTCAATTTAATTGAGGGATCATAGTTCTCCTTCAAATAGGGAAAACGTTTCACAGTGAAAAGCAGCTTCATATGTGCTTCGGAAAACTTGATATACGCACTAACCTGTTCTGGGTGTCACGAGCAATTCATCGGCCAAACAAAAAACAGTCTACGTCAAAGGATTGCTCTGCACTCAGCCAACACATCGACATTTCGTCAATAAAAAAAATCCAAGCTTCAGAATTTTTCCCCTCTATCAATTCAGGGACGATACAACCCGTAGCCAACGAATTAATAAAGAGCCTTTCTTTATCACAAATACAGACCCATTTTAAACGCATTTACCACAAATGCCATATGGACCACGACCTTAGAATAACACACACACAAATATTAAACATGATACCCAAGAATTCATTAAAAACAATCCCAATCACTGCTACAATCCACAACGAACCACTTTTAGGTCACTTGACCATTTAACATCCTACTACTATCATACCATCCCGCATTCTTTTATTATTCTTTCACTTCTTCTCCTTCTCCGTCTTCTTCGTCGGTATGGATGTCATCCAGAGCCACTCTTTGCGTACCACAGGGAAAACTCAGAGACTTTGGCATTGCTGACGTGCTGTTTCACCTTATTATCTCGTCCACAGAATGCATGACATAACCACCTTCACACTTCACAGAGACATCAAGGAAAACTTTAAAATGAAGGTTTATGGTGAGACAGAGCAACGGCTAGTCCATTTCAAAGACCAGCTTCTGAATAAATTTACTTTGTTCATGTAAGTAAGCTGTAACATTACTTCGACAGTGAACTGGCGAAGATATTCGACATAGCTGAAGACAGCTTCCAGTGAGTGAACACTATGCTTCAATTCAGCCATCATCTTCTGCGCCAAATTCTATTTATATACATCAATCGCCTCGGGGAAGGTGGCATATTGATATGTGAGTGAAAAAAGACAAGTAGAATGATACACCTACACAGACGCTGCATCCAAAGAATTTCTTGACAATTCCACATCATAAATGAAGAGGCCTCGGAAACATCCGGGCTTAGCAGTCTACAGGATGCTATCAACGTGAACTGGCGGAAGTGAAACATATATGTACTACGCATGGCAATGAAGGCACTAAGCCGACCCTCTCTAAAATGGAAATCCCAATATGGCGAGAAATCGTGACAAACTATCGAAATCCTGTTGAGGAATACAAATTAGTACTTGGAGGATTTGTGCCTGGACTGTGAGCAGGATAATAGCATGGCTTATAGCAGTGGTGCATGTAGATGTTGCGCATTTATCGATGCTGCATGGAAAGCGGGAGAAACAAAGACTAAGAGACTAAATAAAATATAAGCTGCTTTTATGTGTTGAAAATATCCATAATAGTCAAGAATATCTATATTAGCATTAGATAATCATTGAATTATTTTGACATCACTCATATAAACATACACAAACAGCACGCATACATAAAAATTTGTATATATATATATATATGTGTGTGTGTGTGTGTGTGTGTGTGTGTGTGTGTGTGTGTGTGTGTGTGTGTGTGTGTGTGTATGCGTGTGTGTGTGTGCGTATATATATATATATATATATATATATATATAAATCAACAGACATGTTTGTTTGTATATAGTTCTGCATGTATACGCGTGCATACATCGCTTTAAACTTCCACAACCTCAGATGTTATACAAATCATCACTGGGAAGAAAAAAACATTAAAAAATTGTGTATTTTTTAAATATTTTTTCATACAAAATTAATTATTTATTTTCGTTAATTATCTATTTCAATTAGAAAGGAATGCAATTTATGTTCCAATAATTTACTGTTCACTACTTTGCCTCAAAATATTGCAAAAGAAAATGAAGTTAGTTGCTAAGAAGAAAATATTAATATCTGATGTAATCACGAAACATAATGGAGCTTTCGTATATCTAAAATAAAACAAACGAAATAACTTAATCAGATGCGACCAACTTCTCTTAGCAAGTAAAAAATATAATATATATATATGTATGTATATATATATATATATATATATATATATATATATATATATATATATATATATATATATATATATATATATATATATATATATATATATATCACACGGCTTTCAATAGTCGATTAAAACACAAACTGTATCTAGGTTAGCATTAATCGATTGTTTTGGAAATGGAAGAGAAGAGAAAGATAAATCCAAGAAATGAAGAGAGAGATCTCTTCTGTTCTAAAATTATTTGAAAAGAATGTGGATGACACAATATTGATTTGTGCTGTTTTAATCAAGTAGCCCACATGGAAGGATCACTTATGTTAATCTAAAATTGCGTTGATTGAATACAAATGAAAAAAAAAAAGCGAATTGTATACAAAATGATAAAAGCACAGACACTTAGACGATGATGGTCGGGCGAAATTAATAACATTGATTTTGATGTAAAAATATGACATAAACATACCTATACACACACATATATATATGTATATATATATATATATATATATATATATATATATATATATATATATGTGTGTGTGTGTATATATATATGTATATATATATATATATATATATATATATATATATATATATATATACATACATATGTACATGCACACACTCCTATATATATTTATGTATACACATGTATGTGAATGTATGTATGCGAGTGCATACATCAATCTATTAATGTGCAACTAATAATGCTTGCAGTAATATTTTGATTTCCCACTTCCTTATTAGTCAATTAATTGTACGTGCACTTCTTAAAAGCACATTTTGTGCATTTATATATTGAGGCATCCTCCTCCATTATTCTTATAGTTCAACATATAACTAAATCTGTGACTATTTGAAAGCACGTACACTCATAAATATATATGTGCATGAATGTGGGAAGGTTGTGCCAGCGTGTAAGTATGCATGTATGTATCGCCAATATGAGAATGATTTCTTTTAAAAATACACTTGGTTAATATTTTGTCTATATCTACCGGAAGATGTAATGCAATTTTATAACCAAATGCTTCATCGAAGCAGACTCCAAACGTCAATGGTTATGCGACTAAAATACCCAGTAAATTTGATATTATTAAATATGGAAATTCACGTATGGGTGTTTAGTGTTGCATGAAAATTAGTGCGTAGCTTATTATCAGCGACTTTAATTGAGGAAAGAACTGACTAAATAAATTCACTGGCAATACCGATTAACACCATCAGTTTCAGTATTTAACTGAAATGAAGGAACCTTAAACACGCGGACAGTTCCACACAACGTATCGCTTTATGCTTGTTTTATTAATTGTATAAATTCGATAGTCATATGAATGATATGCTACGTCAGAAAAAAACTAAATTAACATATTGATGTAAAGAAAATGATTTAGTATTTCCCAAGATTGCTGTGAGATCTTACTTTTATCTTTTATCTTTACTTTGTTTCAGTCATTTGACTGCTGCAATGCTGGAGCACTGCCTTTTTTATTCTAACAAATCGACCACAGGACCTATTCTTTGTCATCCTAGAACTTATTATATCACCTGTTTACGAATTTCATCGTCTAATGGAAAGTCTTTCTTTCAAATTTTCAGCGTTTAAGAATTTTGTTTAGCATGTTTTCCTCTACATTATTTCTTTGTTATTTTCTTACATGTGATTGATTTTGTGATGGTTAAAACCCGTTTATTCAAGTAGTGCAAGATATTTGAAATTCAGAGAGAGTAATGCTAACGAAAGGAAAAGAGGAGCTTAGAATGAGTGAAATTCTTTATTCAGAGAATATAAGATTTATATATGGTAATTTTTCTTAGATTCTTTGAAACCAAATTTACGTAGTATTTATTTTTGGGAGGAGAGAAAAGGATCGTAACATTTTGTAGGAAATCCGGTTGGTTGTGCCTTTCTATCTAGAGAATACATTGCACATCTTATCTAAAAATCTATATGGAAACTTTACTTTTCTTAAAGGAAGTCTGCCATAAGTTTGTGACGTCTTTCCCGGTATCCCCTGACTGTTTGTATGGCTAATAGTCAGCCGGAATTAGCAATAAATTACATCCAGAATGAACGCGCAACGTTTGTCCAGAATTGACTTTTTGTTTAAACTGTGGATGAAATAAATATATATATTACAAGTTATTCATGATAATATAACACTATGAGTGTGTTATAAATAACTACAATGACCAATGCTAAAAACCTCTCAATTTCCCATGATAAAAACCTATTGCTGAATATGAGTGCGAGTGGCTTTACTTGGTTGTGGTGACTTAATTCCTTTAGAACTGCACTATGGAGAAGTAATGTGCTAGGACGCTTGCACATGAGTGGAAACGGAGTTGCATATTGCATATGTTTTTGACTGAGTTTTCTGTGAAAATGGGAGATTTGTGTGTATGCTTCGCTATACAACAAATGAAATAGAGCTGCCTCGTTGCAGGTGTTTCAAAAGTTAACGCAGAAACACCTCATTTCTGGAGGTAGTTATACGTATTTCTTGCTCCCTTAAACGTTAAAACTACCTTTGTTCCTGGCTGTGAGTTTGGTGTTTTCCTGTGTAGATGGTAGTTTTATATTTATGAGAAGGTCGTACAGATTTCCGAACTTTTTTCAGAGAATGAGTTATTCCCAGTGCTTTGCAGAATTGATCTTCTTCAGTGCAGGATAGGAACACATAGTTATAAATACAGACATGTATATCTGTGTTTATATATAAACACACAGATGAATATTTGTTTCTGTGTGAGAGAGAGTATGCATGACTCTATGTGCATAAATGTGACACATACACATACACACACATGCATATATATATATATATATATATATATATATATATATATATATATATATATATATATATATATATATACCTTTATCAATTTTCTCTTTTACTTGATTCAGTCATTTGACTGCTGCCATGCTGGGGCACTTCCTTGAAACATTTTAGTCGAACAAATCGACCCTGGGATTTAGTTTTTAAACCAAGAATTTATTCTATCAGTTGATTTTCCGTACCGCTATGTTACAGATACTTTAGCACACCAACACCGGTTGTCAAACAGTGGTATAGGACACACGCTCATATAAAGACACACACGCACACAGACACACACATTCACTCACTCACACATATACACAACTTACTATTTATCTCTCTCTCTCTCTCTCTCTCTCTCTCTCCCTCTCTCTATCTATCTATCTATCTATCTAGCTATCTATTTATCTATCTACCGGATAAGCACGTTAGTAAAGAGGGCTTTGACAGGAGCCATCATCAATAACAAATGGTGGTTTGCCCTCAAGAGAGCAATAAAAGCAGAAGCGGTTAGGTATAGCAAAGCACTAGCCATAGACAGAAACAGAGTAGAGGGTGAACTAGTTAAGAAGCTAGAAGAGGCAATTAGAAGTGGCATCGCATCCGACGTTTTGGCGGCGAGGTTGGCCATTGACCAACACTTCAACGCCAAACACGAAGGATGCGTTGTCAGGGCTAGGATGCGTGCTCTAAGAAACGAAGGTGTTGGAGCCGCACGAGAGGCCCGGGTGGCGGAGGCGCAACAGGGCAACAAATCCACTATTCGGTCTCTGGTGGACGAACAGGGGCGCGAACTGCTCGAGCCAAGCAAAATGTGTGAGGCCTTTCAGCGGCACTTTGCTCGACTGTTTGGGACGAATGGCGAGCGAGAACGCAGGGTGGACTTCAGTGCCTACCTGCACAGCCTGCCACGACTCTCGGCAAGAGAGGCGGAGTGCTGCGAAGGTGCCATCACGGCGGCGGAAGTGAGGGACGCGATGGCGGGATGCTCGAGGGACAAATCTCCGGGTTTGGATGGTCTGCCCTACGAGCTTTACAACTGTAAGCCAGACTTGTTTGGAGACGTCTTGGTGGCGGTGTACTGCAACTGGCAGCAAAACGGGAGCATTCCCGGTTTTGTGAGTCGAGGAGCCGTAACACTGCTGAAGAAAGATCCAAACAAGGGGGACGTCATAGATAACTTTAGGCCCATCACTCTGCTCAATGCAGACTTGAAAATGTTGGCCAAGGTGTTAGCCAAGCGGTTGGCGCTTGTCATCGAGAAACTGATCGGCAAGGCGCAAACGTGCGCGATGCCGGGCAGGAGCATCCATGACAACCTCCATCTGATGCGCTACATCATAGAGAGGGTAGTTAAGGAACCTGGCATGGGTGGGGCCCTGATCAATTTAGATCAATCGAAAGCTTTCGATAGGGTAGACCATCAATACTTGGAGGCTGTCCTCATAGCAGTCGGCTTCGGTCCCATTTTCCGCGGCTGGATGGCTGCCTTGTACAGAGGCATCCGTTCGGTAGTTCGCGTCAATGGGCATCTATCAAGACCCTTCGACATTGCACGTTCGGTCCGTCAGGGATGCCCCCTCTCGTCGCTTCTGTACGTGTTGACTCTCGAGCCACTACTGCGGAAGCTGGCGACGCTGAGGGGCATCCCGCGAGAGTTGGGATGCGGGACGAGCGTGTCGGCATACGCGGACGACGTCAACGTCATAGTGTCTAGCCAAAAGCACATCGAGCTTGTCGGCGAGACACTGAGAGACTACGAAGCGGTAACGGGAGCGAAAATCAACCGGGATAAGTCAGTGGGCTTGCGGCTCGGCACCTGGAGAAGCAACCCCATGCCGTCAAGTAGCGCCTCCGTCGTGGGACGTTGGACTGACGGTCCGGTTGAGATGCTCGGGGTCTGGTTTGGTCCAGACCTCCAAACGGAGAAGAACTGGGACGAGATAACGAGAAGGGTGGCCAATCTAGCCCGGTAATGGGCCGAGAGGAAGCTTTCCCTGAAAGGTCGGGCGGAGGTGGCGAACACGTACATCGCGTCCGTCATCTACTACCGCCTGACCGTCGTTCCTTGTCCCGACCCTACCATCACCAAACTGGAGCGCATCCTCTTCCGCTTCTTGTGGAAAGGAAGCGTTCCGATGGTTAGGCGATCCGTTTGCTGCCAACACCCGTTAAAAGGAGGACTGGGCATGCCGTGGTTGATGATGCGCAGACACGCGCTGAGACTGCGACATCTCCGGCTCTACGTAGACAGCGGTGAACAGGTGTGGTCACCGTTTGTGCGGCGCGCTTTCCCGCAGCTCGTCTCCATGACCGAACTGCAGTCATGGATGAAGAAGAGGCCGAGGAAGGGCGAATGGCACCGCGAGTGTCGCGCTGCTCTTCGGCAACTCCAACAACCCGGGTCAACCTTGAGCGACTGCATCACAACTAACGCATTCTATAGTGGATTAGTGGAGGGAAGGTACGACGACGATCTCGGGGCGAACCTGGGCGTCGACGAGGAATACCTGACCCGCCTGTTTAAGACGACCTTCGGGCCGGGACCTATGGACAACTTCCAGAGATCCCTGGCCTGGCAGTGCTATCGAGAAGCACTACCCGTTCGGGATAAGCTCTACAGGCATGGCTCGAGAAACACGGGGCCGACCTGTCCGAGATGCCGGCAGAGCGACGAAACCGTTCTGCACGCACTCGTACAGTGTCCCACCATTTCCGAGCTGTGGGCTTACGTCGAACAACTGCTATCGCGTGTGGGACGAGTCGGTCTATCAGCCGAGTCTATCGTGAATATTGTCGCGCCTCCTTCCTTTAAACGGGAAGGAAGAGCTATTTTCATCGTACTTGTGGCTATGGCGAAAGAATGTGTATGGTGGACGCGTCTGAAAGGTCTAGAGACAAAGACTTTCCTCTCTGGGCAATCTCTCATCAACTTCTTCAAGTATCACCTGAAGAGGAAGTTGAGAGTAGAAAGGGAAGTCTTGTCTAGTGAATGCTTCAAAAAAAGATGGGTGAATGTAGCAAGGATGGCACGTGTGAACGACGGAGCCATCTTGAGCATAACCCTATGAACAAGAAAAAAAAAAAAAACAAGAAGGCAAAAGAGAGTCACTTACTGTTATAGTTTCTTCAATGAGAATATTGACCAAGGTTACCGTGGTCTTTTCCGTGGGCTTTTCCTTCCACGGCTAAACCTAAACTGTCCTCCCCTCTTTTTACACGAGAACATTACTGTGTGATACACGATCCCTATTGATCGGCCTTTCCTTTTCTTTTTTTTTCGATCCCTTTTGATCGAACTGCCCCTTTTTCCCTTCCTACGATCCCTTTTGATCGACACCACCAATTTTTTTTTTTCCTTCCTTCCCCCTCCCAAAAAGAAAAGCTCTACATTGTATTTGTCCCATCTTCGTTGAGCCCTGTGTGGCTAATAAAAGAAATGTATCTATCTATCTATCTATCTATCTATCTATATATCTATATATATATATATATATATATATATATATATATACATATACACGATGGGCTTCTTTCAGCTTCCATCTACCAAATCCACTTAAAAGCTTTGGTCGGTCTGAAGCAATAGTAGAATACACAGGACCAACGAGCCATGCAGCAGAACTGAACCACGAACCATGTCATTGAGAAGGAAGCTTCTTACCACACAACTCTATAGATATATACGTATAGACTTACGCAGGGAAGCGCATCTTTGAAGTGTATGTGCGTCTAAGAATATTTGGTGCTCTTTGTTACATAATGAATCACCAAGAGGATTGTGTCTAATGTTACTACTGTAATAGCCTAAAATGATTAGAGAAAGTTATTGTTTGAACAACAACAAAATACAGGTGCGTGTCTCGTTCTGCGTGGTACTAAGATAACTGTTGTATTTACCATAATCGCTATACATGATCAACCGTCGTTAATGCACAGTTCATTTATAACTTGTCAAACGTAAACTCGTATATCAACCTTTAGCGTAATGCGAATCGACATGCATATATCGCTGAGATGATTTCAGATTTAATACAATCAAATGTAAATAATATGTAAATTGCTTAAATGGAATATAATTGAAAATCAAAACAACAACAGACAAAAAAAAAGAATAAAAGAGAGAAAAATAATTGCCTAAGACTGTTCAAAATAAAATATTTAATAGAATTAACGAATTAATTTTTTTTACGTAATTTATCTGATTACACTACGCATCATACTTAGATAATCACAGGCACATAGAGATATGTACATACATACATGTATGTATGTATGTACGTATGTATGTATGTATGTATATATATATATATATACATATATATATATATATATATATATATATATATATATATATATATATATATATATATATATATATATATATATATATATATATATATACATATCAATATATATAGAGAGTGCGGTATTGATATTGATAGATTGAATATATATGCCTGTGTATAAATGTGTGGGCT
This sequence comes from Octopus bimaculoides, assembly GCF_046866305.1. Lineage (NCBI taxonomy): Eukaryota > Metazoa > Mollusca > Cephalopoda > Octopoda > Octopodidae > Octopus > Octopus bimaculoides. The sequence continues at coordinate 53,014,678 of NC_142934.1, read as the reverse complement.
CGTGTCTGTTACTGTTGAAATATTCAGCAAGTTGTTGTAATGCAATTAGCAATTTAAAAATTCTGAAATGATTAGCACTTAATATAGCCAAAAGACAAAAAAAACACGACATGCGATATTACAAATATCACGTTTACTTTCCTCTATCATCGTTGCTATTTTAATAGTGTGATGAATAAATATGAATTGCTGAAATGGATTTGCACGGAATATAATTGTAATAGAAAATGAATAATATCAGACATCTTAATTATATTTAAAGTAATTATTATAATTACAGGTGCTTCACGGAAATTGATTTATTACTGCCATAAAATATATGCTTCTCAGCTGATTTGCATGTGACAATTCCAAGCATTGCGCGTTTAATATTAAGCATTATGCATGCCAATATGTCGTGGTTGAAACTAGAACGCGTATGTGCCCTCACATCGAAAGTGCAGACTTTCGGTTTCATCACTTTTCAGTCAATGGACATTTTAAAATTTGTTACGTAATTCTAGGAATGTCCTTACCAATAAGAGCTACGATCAAGACAGTTATATTTTTTATAGTTGCGTGAGTAGTTCTGTGGAAAGTAGTTTGCTTCGCAATTAAATGATTTCTGGTTCGGTTTAATTGTATGGCACCATGCGCAAGTGTATTCTACCATAGCCGATCAAAAACGTGCGGAGTGAAAGCATGTATATATATATATATATATATATATATATATATATATATATATATATATATATATATATATATATATATATATATATAAATATATATATATATGTATGTATATATATATATATATATTTATATATATGTAGATATATTCTATATATATATATGTATGTATGTATGTATATATATATATGTATGTATGTATATATATATATATATTAATATATATATATATATATATATATATATATATATATGTATATATATATATATATATATATATATATATATATATATATATATATAAATACATATATATATGTGTGTGTGTATGTGTGTGTGTGTGTGTGCGTGTGTGTGTGTGCGTGAGAGTGTGTATGCATATGATGCTGTCCAACATTTTTTATCGTGTAATAAGAGACCATTCCTTTATATTCACAATATACAAGGACTTATGCAATATATTTTCTACTTTGTAGTTCTTTTTGCCGTTGTTGCGTAACCCATACTGATGAAGGTTAATTTTTTCTTACGTATTTAGTGCAGGACGTGTAAGATTTTTCAGAGAAACAGTAAGGTTTACAAGCGGAAGAGAACGACTTAAAACAAGTGGGCTTTTTTACACACAGAAACTAAAGTGTCGTATTAGCAGTAGATAATATAGAATAAAGCATATTATTGACCTTATTACAATCTCTATAAAATGCTATTGCATTGATGTTTCCTTTGGAAATTCGTTTGTTACTATGAAGCTTGACATTTGTGAGCTATTCATTAGCAAACTGTATATGCCACTCCAAAAATTTTTTCAAATTATTTATGATACCTACAAAACACACGTGCGCATATACACACGCACCGGTGCACAAACGGATGCGCACATACACAAACACACACACTTTGACACGGAAACACACTCAAAATGACATACAAAATGAAATCATGCACACATTATCTTGCATTGAAATATCGAGTAACAAATATATTATGGTATAATACTGAAATGTTTAATAGTAATAACAAAATTGTGATATATATCGGAACACAAAACGTCACAGAACCAAATAAATTGATCAAGGCAGAAAGTATTGTTGTAGCAGAAAATGTTGGTATTGATGTCAACAAAAAGAAATATAATGGGAGAGACAAAAGAAAAGAAGATTCATGGTGGAAAAGAAGGATACTGGCAGGGTTAGATATGATCCCAAAGGACATTTCTGTGTTAGACGGAAAATGGAAGAGGGAGCTTAAAATCTAACAAAAATACAGGGCACTGAACAGGAAGTATGATATTCACAGAAAGAGTCTGAAAGTTGCAATGGAGGAAAGTGGTAATGCAGCGCATTGTTGCAAAGAAAGCAAAGGTGGTAAGATGCGAACAAAGACTGAAAGGATACCAGCAGAATAGGTTATTCAGAGTAGATCAGAGGAAATTCTACAAAAAAGAATTAATAAAGAGTGTACAGACAAAAATTGATACCGATAACATTGAAAGTCAAAGGTTTTGGAGTGACATTTGGAGCAAAGAGAGGAAGCAGAAGGAGGATGCTGAATGGTTGTAAGAAGTGAAGCAAACTGTAGTATGTCCAAAACAAGCAGAACTAGATAGGTAAGTGATTGAAATTAGCAAAACAAAAGGGCGACTGGAAGGCCACGCGACCGGATGGTATTCAAAGCTACTGGCTCAAAAGATTTGGTGAATCTTATACCTAAATAGCAGCACAACTCCACACCTTGTTAAATGCGGACCAAATGAAACCAGAGTGGTTGACAATGGGATGCTGTGCTTGAAAAACATCGAAAAAAGGCAATATGATAGACAATTACGTGCCGATATCATGCTTGCCACTTATGTGGAAATTACGGACTGAAATAGTGGCCTGCACAGTCAATATACAACATCTGGAATAAAATGGAATTCTGCCACATGAACAGAAGGGAGGCAAGCGTAAGCGCAGAAGTAACATGATCAACTCCTAGTAGATAAAACTCTACTGAGAGACTACAAGAGGAGGAAAGCTAACTTAGCCATGTCAAGGTTTACGATATGATCCCATATTCTTGGATTATGGAATGTATGAACATATTTGCTATTGCATCGAATGTTCAGCGATTGATTGGTAAAAGTATAGCGAAGTGGAGGACGGAACTCAGAACATATGGAAGAATTCTAGGGACAACAGGAATCAGGAGAGGCGTCAACCTAAGGGGACTGTCTGTCCCCAATAAAATTTGTACTATGCTTTTTACAACAGCATTGATTCTCGGGGAAGCAAAACCTAGGTATGTTTTCAAGGAATTAGAGCAGAATAAAACAACATGCCATGGCATGTAAAAAGCTCCAAAGAACTGCTATTTGGAGAGGTAAGAAGGTCAGGCTTGAGTAGGATGGAAGACTGCAAAGATAAAGCACTGTACAAGCACTTGAAAATGAATGAAACTGAAAATAGGTGGATAACGAAACGAATAAATAGACAATTTCATAGGGATGCTGAAGATAAGACACACAAAGGAAAAAGACGGCTATGGATGACTTAAAAGTGACATAAAACTGGAAACGGAGGCTCTTATCTGTACTGCCCAAGAGCAAGCATGAAGAACCATTTACATCTAATACAGAATAGACAACATACCAGAAAGTGATACGTAAAAACTTTTTGGACAAAATGGTGAAACCGTATGGCATATTACCAGCCAATGTACGCCACTAGCCCAGAAGGAATATAAGAGACGCCCGACAATATAGCAAGGCTTGTCCATTGGACAATTTGCAACAAGTATGGACGTGACAAAGCAAAAAATTGGTAAAACCACAAACCCGAAGGCATCATCGAAAATGATATGGCAAAGGTCCTGTGGGATTTTATGATTCAGTGCGACAATGAGATAGAGAATAGGAAGCCAGACATAGTCTTATTTGAGAAAGAAAACAAACTATGCCGGATCAAAGATATAGCATGACCAGCTGACAACAAGGTATGCGATAAGGGACAAAGAAAACGGAGAGTGTACAGATAGAAAATATATATGCAACCATTCAGCATCCGTGTTGTGTTCCTTATCTTTGCTCCAGATGTCCCTCCAAAACCGTTGACTTTCATTGTTCACTGGTATCAAGTTTTCATTTGTACACTCTCCATTTATTGCTTTATAGAATCGCTTCTGATGTACTCTGAATAACCTATTCTGGTGGTAACAATTTATTATTTGGTCGTATCATACCATCTTTGCTTCCTTTGCAAAGAGGCACAGTTTCGGTTCCTCCTCCATTACCACTTTCAGCCCCTTTCTTTCAGCCCCCTCTATTTTTGTTCTCTCCTAAGCTCCCATTTCTCTTTTCGGTCTAACACAGAAATTTCCTTTCAGAGCATATCTAACCCCGTCTCTATTCTTCTTTTCCACCATGGATCTTTTCTTTTGTCACTCCCATTATATTTCTTTTTCTTGATATCAACACCCACGTTTTCTGCTACAACAATACTTGCTGCCTTGATCAAATTATTAGTTTCTGTGATGTTGGTTCTGATGTATTTCAGTATTTTATTGACATATTTCGTTTCTTGGTTCAATTTGCAACGATCAACCTTTGTAAGGTTGTAAATAATGTCGCTATCGTTCTCCTGTAGTCTTGTCTTTATTCTGTCGTAGATTGCCTTTTGTTCATCTGTCATGTCGCCTTTAGCTTTATTGTCTTCTTTCGGATCATTTATTTGTCTCTCATCAAGTAAACTGCCACTGCCCCTTTCCTGTGCTATGAGATTACTTTTATTATTAAGAAATCTATTTTCATCGTTATATATGCTGCTATATTCTATGAGCCGTCTTTTGATAGCTTCGAGCTCCATGTCTGTGAACCAACGGTTTTTTTCTTATTGATGTAACTTGATCATAGTCTCTGTTCCGTGAGTTCCCTCCCATGATCATATATACGTTGTCGGTAACCCCTAACTTGAGCACCAATTTCATCTACCGGGTTGCTCAGGTAGTAACACTCCATGACCACAGCATTAATTTGCTTGCTCCATCTACGCCGTGTGTGGTGGTCCCTTTTCTGGATATCGACAGACAGGAGCCGGACCAGAATCTCTGAGCCTACCGGGTGCAATACTGTCACCCTAAATGGCTTCAGTTTCATTACTACCGTTATTCACAATATTTTGTTCTTCATTGTCACTTATATGAAGTAGCGGTTATCAGGTTGCACGATTACCAGTGTTTTTATTGTGATACCATCACTAGGTGTATCATGAATCAGGACATGGAGAGACTTCACCCGCTTCCTTTCATTATTATTATTATTATCCTCCCTGATATTACTGATATTATTCTTTTTATTTTTTTAATATTTGTCATTGTTATATTAATAGACGCAGAGGTTACACAGGCCTATGCAGTGCAGGAGTGGCACCAATTTCCAGCACTGTTCACATAGAAAATTACACTATTCTATCTGGCCGTCCTCGGCGATGTTCTGTCATTCAGAACGACTTTCCAGAGAGTCCATTGCTCACTTGTAATCTTCGGTGAACAGGCTCTTCTTCAGTCTTCTTTCGCCTTTGTCAATTACTGCCTTTATTGTTGAGTCTATGTGTATTAGCAGCAGTGGTGGCAGCAACAGTAACAGTAGTAGGGGTGGGGATAGTGGTAGTAGTGGTTGTCGGGCCTCAGATTCCTGTGCTATCAGAATACTAGTTGTTTTAGAATTAGAAGCTGCAGCATATTATATTTATTTTTATTTTTATCATTATCATCATCACCACGACATTTGTTATTATTATTATTACTATTTCCAATTATTATTGAACGATTTTATTTTTATTATTATTATTATTATTATTATTATTATTATTATTATTATTATTATTATTATTATTATTATTTCTATCAATAAAATCATATACAGTATAATTTAATGAGAAATCCAGGTGGTTTGAGAACAATAAGTAGTAAACTTTACTCTACTGATGTCTTATAAACGCATGTAAATTGTCTTCAACCTCTCAAATTCAAATATAACCGACAAAGCTTTTGATCACTTGCTATTAATTTTGTGATATATATATATATATATATATATATATCACATGCGATTTGAAATATAGGTCGTCAAGTCTACTCGGACAAGTATCTATTAATCCAATCATTATATTTTTTTAATTTTTCTCCTTTATTTGCTTTTTTTAATATCCTACAGTATTCAAAATGACTTTGCGTTCGGATTACACACTTTTGTGTCACAGTAGAAAATTGTGACTGCACATTTCTTTATTTATTTCCTATACTCGCACATGTAATGAATCGAGGGAAGTATCGGTATTTCATTATCTTTTAAATTCTTAGGATACCAACTGCTACAGTAAAAGTTGTACCGTCTCTGCATAATCCGAAGAACTGAAAAACTTCTTCAAATGCACTGGACTTGGATTATGAAAGGAAATGTTTCGTTTTTTGTCTCAGTTCCTGGACCAGTTTAGAGAACGGGCAAGGTGTTTTAGTGGTTTAATAGGGAATCAATGAAATGACTATGGCAAAACAATTCTCTCAATATTTCTGAGTTACAAGTCTCACAGAAATGTCAGGGTATATCGCTTCTCTACTCCTTAAAACCTGGCCACTGATGGTTAGCTTATCTCCGTAGTATCACATAGGTATATAACCATAAGAGTATTTTCTTTTTACTGCTTGCTTCAAAATGCATTTCATCATTTCAGTTATTCACCCATCTAATTCACTTACTTCGCGGTGCTTGTTATAAACTGAAATAATATAGTGTACATTGTCACTTTCAATGCATCCACTTATGAGGAATATTTGTTTATTTGTCAGTGGTGTGAATGGTGCTAACATTTTACACTTCTCTAATGTTAGCTACTTCGGTTAGGAATAAATATTTCCATTTATTAGTGAGTGTTAAGTAGGACGATTTAAGATTTATGATAGACCCAATTGTAATAAATGCTTTAAAAGGTGCTAAATTGCTTCAACGCTCAATCGCGATTTCATAGTAAATTTCAATGGCTGAAAGATATTCGTGCTCTTCGACAAACGTCATGTAGTACAACTAACGTTTAAAATAGTGATTGCCTTGACAACATGTCGATGCACATTCAGAAATCAAGACGTATATGGCTGAATTAAATAATTAAACGTACAGCATAATTAAATACAAAGTGATCAGTAAACAAGTGCTGATTTAGTTTCGAACTTTAACTAGTACGACATTGCTTGCAAGCACTCCCCAGCAGATGACACTTGATTTTTTATTTCCTCTCACTAACTACATACAGGAGGATGTATTCATAAATACCTTCTGTACAATTCACAGTTATTTTTATTAATAAAAGATTCTAAATTCCTGAAATCAGAAAACATATTTGTAAGAACAAGCTAATAAAACGTGAAAGCTTCTAACACGTTAAATGTTTCAAGTGACTATGTAGTAATAAATGGACACCCTCCCAGCCCTCCTGTTTTTAATAACGAGGATATTAAAGATGGAGAGAGATGAAGATTGGAGAAGCGTTTATTTGGTACTTATTTTGAACTGAGTAGAATGGAGCAATATCAAACGATGTGACTTGCGCCAGGATACACCTGGCATCCTGTTGCATGAATCGAAAATCCGAAACAAAATTTATAATGAAAAGCATTTTAATCGTATCTAACATAGGCACAAAGTTTTAAATTTAGATGAGGGGGTAATCGCTTACATTGTCACAGTACTTGGTTGATACTTATTTTATCGATCCCGTAACGACAAACGAAATACTGCCAAATATTCCGTCCAGCGTGCTAACGATTCCTCCAGGTCACCGTGTTAGCAAAGAAGTATTACAATGACGAAATAACTAACATGAATAAAAGGCGATAATACATAATTTCTCTCAGTAGTTTCAAAATACTTTGTTTAAGCCCAAACAATTTCGGTCACAGCAAATGGTCATTGTACGCTAGTTAATCCTCTCTGAACACACTGTAAAAACATATTCACTCTTAACTATATAATGCTTTAAAAAGACATTCTTCTGCAAACAAAACAGTGAGTTACACAATAAAATGCATACTTCTAAAGAAGCTATAATACTAAAGTGTTACCGAGAGATACCGGCGATGTAAACAATCTGTCACGTAGTGGAAAGGTGATCAGAAAACTGCTTAAAAGAAAGAGAGAGAAAGAGGAATACAGAAGGGAGCGTAGGAAAGAGTATAGGAGAGAGCGCGTGTAAAAGATCTTGAGAAAGAGATAAACAACTGTTAAAGGCACATGCACACAACTACACACATACAAACGCTATTGTCAAATATACATATGGAAAAACACACAGACAGCAATTCAATGCTTGATGGCTCCTTCTAATTAATTCGTGCAATATCCACGAGATCAGTTCATATTTCATTAAAATCCTTTCACAATTGGGAACACCAAAACAGTATAATGATCAGTATCACTGTTTATTTCCGCTTGAATTATTTCTCAGGAAATCAAAGCCATAATTACTTTGATTTATGCGTTATTTTATCATAGTACACTGGCAACAATTTGACAAAATCCCAAAAGTATTGCACTTGTTGATATTTGAAAATAGCTACAGTAATTTCTCAAAATGCACTTAAACTAAGCAATTTGCAAATAGTTCGGTATTTCTCAACTGTGAAGCAAACACCTGCATCACGAGAATAGATACATTCATTATATGTATGTTCTGCCGCTTCCTCTGCTTTACGCTGTTAAAAATCTTTTGGGGAAAGAAAATATATCAATATCAAGTTACAAGTTAGAAGTTTTTGATGTTATTAACAAATATGTAAAACAAAATGGCAGAAATTGAATTTGCATGAATGCATGTGTATATATTAATATTTATGCACACAAAAAATTTGACGCATACTATTCTCTTTCACATAGAATCAGTCTAATACAATCGTTGATACAAAGAGAAGAAATATGCATATATGCACATACGTATAGATACACGCATGCACACACACACACACACACAAACACACCTATATATATATATATATATATATATATATATATATATATATATATATATATATATATATATATTTATATATATAAGTGTTAAACATGACATCGAATACTAAGGCACGGCAAACATCACAAGTTGCATACAACATTATTATAATATTGTATACAATTTGAGATGAGTGCATTGCCTTAATGGCTGATGTCCTGTTTAATATATATATATATGGGTGTGTGTGTGTGTCTGTGTGTCTGTGTATGTCTGTGTGTGTGAGTGTAAAATCAAAATAAGCAACATGATATCAAGAAGTGATGAATAACGACCGTTTCAAGCGTCTCTATTTTATTGATCAGTTCAATCATTTCATCAATTTAAATGCAGCCCTATCCTCTGTTGCACAAATAAATAAATAGAGTTTTAATCAGTCGGGCACAATATGATTTTACTCAAGTACACTAATACAGATAGAAGAAATCCATGTTGTCGCTATTGCAGCTAAGAATATACTACACTTCTATAACATCCAGCATTCATCACGTGTATTGTTGAAATTTCGAACCTCAGTTCTCATTCCTAAGGTATTGTTCGGTGTTGTTGTTGTTGTTGTTCTTCTTCTTCTTCTTCTTCTTCTTCTTCTTCTTATTATTATTATTATTATTATTATTATTCAGTAGTTTTATTTTTATAACGTGATTTCACTTCACTACCGAGCGCAGCTCTGTGCGCCTTGGGTATGTGCTGTGGTTTGCTCTGGTGCTCTTATGTTTACTGTATTGAAAGTGTTTTGCGTAGAATGTGTGCAGTACCCAGTAGTGCAATTTTCTGTATGTTATATATATTTGTAAGTCCTGGTGTTTTTGTTATGTATTTGTCTGAATATTTTTTTATTATACCTAAGGCACCTACTATGATAGGAATTGTTTCTGTTTTTAGATTCCACATTCGAGTTATCTCTATTTCCAGGTCTTTGTATTTTGAAAGTTTTTCCATTTCTTTTAGAGAAACGTTGTCATCTGCTGGTATTGAAACATCAATTAGAAGGCATTTTTTTCCTTCATGATCTTTGACAACTATATCTGGTCTATTTGCCTTAATTTCTCTATCTGTGTGTATTGGCATATCCCAGAGTATGGTTGCTTTCTCGTTTTCTGTGACCTTTTCTGGCGTGTGTTTATACCATCTTTTTTCTGTTGCTATTCCATAATGTTGGCATAGCTTCCAGTGTATATAGGTCCCAGCTCTGTCGTGTCTGTGAATATATTCCTTCTTAGCCAGGACTGGGCAGCCAGAGATAATATGATTTATTGTTTCTTGTCGATCTCCACATATTCTACAGTTACTTGTTATATTTCTTTTCATTATGTGTTTTTGGTAATTTCTGGTGGGGAGGCTTTGGTCTTGTGCAGCAATTAAAAATCCTTCAGTCTCTGCTTTGAGTCCTGAGCTTCTCAGCCATTGCTGGGATTTTTCTCTGTCTATTTCTTTCGCATTTAGTTTAGCCCAGTATTTACCATGTAGGGGCTTTTCTTGCCATCGTTTTATCATGGTCCGTTGCTGTTCTAGTTTTAGTTTGGATTTCATTTGTTTTATAGCTTTTGTTGTTTCTTCTTCTTCTTCTTCGTATTTGTTAGGTAGATTGATTTCTTGTTTGTATTTGTCAGCTTCCTTAAATACTGAAAACAGTTTTTTGTTTTGCTCGTGTTTTGTGGCTATTTGTATTAGTTTCCCTTGCTTCTGGAGTAGGTATTTTTGCAGTCCTATGGTGGTTATTATTATTATTATTATTATTATTATTATTATTATTATTATAATTATTATTATTATTATTATTATTATTATTATTATTATTATTATTATTATTATTAATGAGTGAGAGAGCATTGCATGCCATTAAAGTGACACTGGGGTAAAATATACGAAGCCCATTATACCCATCATGACTACCCGTCTGATAAGGGTACACCAGACGCATGCATCACAACCATATGTGCACGACATGGTGATCTCATATCAAGATAAACAGCGCATGAACTCGCAGGTGTGGGTCCCATTTAGAATTTTGGTCAGGTCGAGTAGCCTATCCTGCTCAAAAGGTCTCTGAATAAGGTTTGTTTAAGGATGCTGAGCAAAACACCCATGTTTCCAAAGGTCAATTATTCAAAACCCCAAAGAATTCTTGTCAACACATGGCTATGATGCTCCCCCACTACTTCTGCTCATGATCACAGATGCACATATCATCTGCCGCCAAGGGACATGCTCAACTGGTTAAGGTCAAACAACTGACAAGCAAATCTGTGGTATTGAGCAGAATATTTGCTGTAACCCATTTTTTATACCAAGACAAAACCATGTACATGATAACACTTCCAATCAATTAAGATCAGAAACCATGAGAGCCACCGCCTGGTACTGCATCCGGGCATTATTATTATTATTATTATTATTATTATTATTATTATTATTATTATTATTATTATTATTATTATTATTATTATTATTATTATTATTTTTCAGTAGTTTTATTTTTATAACGTGCTTTCACTTCACTACCGAGCGCAGCTCTGTGCGCCTTGGGTATGTGCTGTGGTTTGCTGTGGTGCTCTTATGGTTACTGTATTGAAAGTGTTTTGCGTAGGATGTGTGCTGTGCCCAGTAGTGCAATGTTCTGTATGTTATATATATTTGTAAGTCCTGGTGTTTTTGTTATGTATTTGTCTGAATATTTTTTTTTATACCTAAGGCACTTACTATAATAGGAATTGTTTCTGTTTTTAGATTCCACATTCGAGTTACCTCTATTTCCAGGTCTTTGTATTTTGAAAGTTTTTCCATTTCTTTTAGAGAGACTTTGTCATCTGGTGGATTTGATACATCAATTAGAAAGCATTTTTTTTCTTCATGATCTTTGACAACTATATCTAGTCTATTTTCTTTAATTTCTCTATCTGTGTGTATTGGCATATCCCAGAGTATGGTTGCTTTCTCGTTTTCTGTGACCTTTTCTGGCGTGTGTTTATACCATCTTGTTTCTGTTGCTATTCCATAATGTTGGCATAGCTTCCAGTGTATATAGGTCCCAGTTCTGTCGTGTCTGTGAATATATTCCTTCTTAGCCAGGACTGGGCAGCCAGAGATAATATGATTTATTGTTTCTTGTCGATCTCCACATATTCTACAGTTACTTGTTATATTTCTTTTCATTATGTGTTTTTGGTAATTTCTGGTGGGGAGGCTTTGGTCTTGTGCAGCAATTAAAAATCCTTCAGTCTCTGCTTTGAGTCCTGAGCTTCTCAGCCATTGCTGGGATTTTTCTCTGTCTATTTCTTTCGCATTTAGTTTAGCCCAGTATTTACCATGTAGGGGCTTTTCTTGCCATCGTTTTATCATGGTCCGTTGCTGTTCTAGTTTTAGTTTGGATTTCATTTGTTTTATAGCTTTTGTTGTTTCTTCTTCTTCTTCTTCGTATTTGTTAGGTAGATTGATTTCTTGTTTGTATTTGTCAGCTTCCTTAAATACTGAAAACAGTTTTTTGTTTTGCTCGTGTTTTGTGGCTATTTGTATTAGTTTCCCTTGCTTCTGGAGTAGGTATTTTTGCAGTCCTATGGTGGTTATTATTATTATTATTATTATTATTATTATTATTATTATTATAATTATTATTATTATTATTATTATTATTATTATTATTATTATTATTATTATTATTAATGAGTGAGAGAGCATTGCATGCCATTAAAGTGACACTGGGGTAAAATATACGAAGCCCATTATACCCATCATGACTACCCGTCTGATAAGGGTACACCAGACGCATGCATCACAACCATATGTGCACGACATGGTGATCTCATATCAAGATAAACAGCGCATGAACTCGCAGGTGTGGGTCCCATTTAGAATTTTGGTCAGGTCGAGTAGCCTATCCTGCTCAAAAGGTCTCTGAATAAGGTTTGTTTAAGGATGCTGAGCAAAACACCCATGTTTCCAAAGGTCAATTATTCAAAACCCCAAAGAATTCTTGTCAACACATGGCTATGATGCTCCCCCACTACTTCTGCTCATGATCACAGATGCACATATCATCTGCCGCCAAGGGACATGCTCAACTGGTTAAGGTCAAACAACTGACAAGCAAATCTGTGGTATTGAGCAGAATATTTGCTGTAACCCATTTTTTATACCAAGACAAAACCATGTACATGATAACACTTCCAATCAATTAAGATCAGAAACCATGAGAGCCACCGCCTGGTACTGCATCCGGGCATTATTATTATTATTATTATTATTATTATTATTATTATTATTATTATTATTATTATTATTATTATTATTATTATTATTATTTTTCAGTAGTTTTATTTTTATAACGTGCTTTCACTTCACTACCGAGCGCAGCTCTGTGCGCCTTGGGTATGTGCTGTGGTTTGCTGTGGTGCTCTTATGGTTACTGTATTGAAAGTGTTTTGCGTAGGATGTGTGCTGTGCCCAGTAGTGCAATGTTCTGTATGTTATATATATTTGTAAGTCCTGGTGTTTTTGTTATGTATTTGTCTGAATATTTTTTTTTATACCTAAGGCACTTACTATAATAGGAATTGTTTCTGTTTTTAGATTCCACATTCGAGTTACCTCTATTTCCAGGTCTTTGTATTTTGAAAGTTTTTCCATTTCTTTTAGAGAGACTTTGTCATCTGGTGGATTTGATACATCAATTAGAAAGCATTTTTTTTCTTCATGATCTTTGACAACTATATCTAGTCTATTTTCTTTAATTTCTCTATCTGTGTGTATTGGCATATCCCAGAGTATGGTTGCTTTCTCGTTTTCTGTGACCTTTTCTGGCGTGTGTTTATACCATCTTGTTTCTGTTGTTATTCCATAGTGTTAGCATAGTTTCCAGTGTATATAGGTCCCAGTTCTGTCGTGTCTGTGAATATATTCCTTCTTTGCCAGGACTGGGCAGCCAGAGATAATATGATTTATTGTTTCTTGTCCATTTCCACAAATTCTACAGTTACTTGTTATGTTTCTTTTCATTATATGTTTTTGGTAATTTCTGGTGGGGAGGCTTTGGTCTTGTGCAGCAATTAAAATTCCTTCAGTCTCTGCTTTGAGTCCTGAGCTTCTCAACCATTGCTGGGATTTTTCTCTGTCTATTTCTTTTGCATTTAGTTTAGCCCAGTATTTACCATGTAGGGGCTTTTCTTGCCATCGTTTTATCATGGTCCGTTGCTGTTCTAGTTTTAGTTTGGATTTCATTTGTTTTAAAGCTTTTGTTTCTTCTTCTTCTTCTTCTTCTTCTTCTTCTTCTTCTTCTTCTTCTTCTTCTTCTTCTTCTTCTTCTTCTTCTTCTTCTTCTTCTTCTTCTTCTTCTTCTTCTTCTTCTTCTTCTTCTTCTTCTTCTTCTTCTTCTTCTTCTTCTTCTTCTTCTTCTTCTTCTTCTTCTTCTTCTTCTTCTTCTTCTTCGTATTTGTTAGGTAGATTGATTTCTTGTTTGTATTTGTCAGCTTCCTTAAATACTGAAAACAGTTTTTTGTTTTGCTCGTGTTTTGTGGCTATTTGTATAAATTTTCCTTGCTTCTGGAGTAGGTATTTTTGCAGTCCTATGGTGGTTATTTTATAATAGTTTTCCAGTTGTATAAGACCCCTGCCACCTTCTGTGCGTTGTATATATAGCCTTTCTATGTCAGATTCTGGGTGGTGCATCCTATATCCTGTCATTATTTTTCTTGTTTTTCCGTCTATTTTAGATAGTTCGTTTAGTGTCCAGTTAAGGCTGTTGTAGCTGTAGCTTATAACTGGGACAGCTAAAGTGTTGATACCCATTATCTTGTTTTTAGCATTGAGCTCTGTTTTTAGTATTGATCTAACTCGTCTATAGTACTCTTTCTTTATTTTTTCTTTCATTTGTGTATGTTGTATCCTATCTAGTTCATTGACTCCTAAATATTTAATTGGTTGGCATTCGTCTAGTTCTCTTATTTCATTGGCTTTATCTAGTGTTATATTGCTACTTTTAACTAATTTTCCTCTTTTCAGGGTTGCTTTGGCACATTTTTCTAATCCGAATTTCATATCTATTTCCTTGGTAAAGCCGTGTACTGTCTGTAGTAGTGTTTCTAGCTCTTTGTCATTTTTTGCATATAATTTTAAGTCATCCATATATAAAAGGTAGCTGACTGTTTTTCCGTAGCATTTGTAACCGCATCCAGTTCTATTTAGCAATTCAGTTGAAGGTGTGAGTGCCAGGCAGAACAGGAGTGGAGATAGCGTGTCTCCCTGGAATATTCCTCTTCTAATGGGGATGGCTTTCGTTTTCACAAGTCCCTCTTTTGTTTCGAGCTGTAGCACTATCTGCCATGTGTTCATTGAGTGCCTTATGTATTTTATAATAATTGGTGCCACCTTGTTTATGGCTAGTGTTTCCAGAATCCACGTGTGGGGAACACTGTCGAAAGCCTTTTGGTAGTCCACCCAGGCCATACTGAGGCCTTTCTTCTTTCTGCGGCTGTCTTCAGTTATGGCTTTATTGATCAATAATTGGTCTTTACAGTCGTATGAGCCCTTGCTGCATCCCTTCTGCTCTTCTGGAAACAGGTTGTTATTTTGCGGGTGCTTACTCAATCTCTGCGATATTATTGCAGTAAAGGCTTTGTAGATCGTAGGGAGACAGGTTATAGGTCTATAGTTTTGTGGTTTCTCCGTTTCCATGGATTTGGGGATTAAGATGGTTTTCCCTTTCGTGAGCCATTCAGGCATTGTCTCTGGTTCTGCTAGTATGTTGTTAAAGTTTTCTGCCAGCTTTTCATGCATTCCTGGCAACTGTTTTAACCATAAGTTGGGGATCTTGTCGTGTCCAGGTGCCTTCCAGTTGCTTAGTCTTTGCAGTGTCTGGGTGACCTCTTCAGTTGTTATAGGGGCCCAGAGTTACTCAGGTGCTAAGTTCTTTGTTTTAATGGTCATTTTCTGGGGTTGTTGTTGCTTCACCGACCATATTTGTTTCCAGAATTCTTCCAGTTCTTCTGCTGTTGGTGCTGCAGTAATGTCTATTTTATTTTTACCCAGTTCTTGGTAGAGTTTTTTGGGGGTTGGATTTGAACTGTTTGTTTTGTTCAAAGAAACGTTGGCGTTTCTCATACCGGCGGATCATTTGTGCTTTGGCAAGGATGTCTTGCTTTAGTTTTTCTTTTGCCTCAGGTAAGTCTTTTTCTGTAATGCTGTATTTGTACAGTATTTTTGTTTTCTTCTTGTTACTTAATAATTATTATTATTATTATGATTATTATTATTATTATGATTATTATTATTATGCTTATTATTATTATTATTATTATTATTATTATTATTATTATTATTATTATTATTATTATTATTATTATTATTCAGGTCACTGTCTTGAATCGAACTCGGAATCTTGGAGTTAGTAGCCCGCGCTCTACTAACCCCAGGAATTCGATTTTGATTCCAGCCAGTGACCTACACCAACACCTACATGAACTTCTAACTTGTTGTCTCTTGTGGTATCTGGGTGAGACTTGGATCCAACTTGTACAAATGCAAAGCAAAAGTCAAACATAAAATAATAATAATAATAATAATCATGAACTTCTAACTTGTTGTCTCTTGAGATCTCTGGGTGAGACTTGGATCCAACTTGTACAAATGCAAAACAAAAGTCAAACATAAAATAATAATAATAATAATAATAATAATAATAATAATAATAATAATAATAATAATAATAATAATAATAATAATAATAATGAGGATGATGACAATAATACTAACATCGAACAATACTTTAGAAATGAGAAACCAGGTTCGAAATTTCCCCAAGACACCTGATGGAGGCTGGAAGGTATATTAGCCGAAACGTTGTGTCAACAACAAAGAAGATGAGGTCAAATATCCGTCAAATGTAAATAATGTAAATAATGTACCTAATTCCTCGTCCCTTAAATATAGAATGAAAAAAACATATTAGCAACCATTTTTCATCTTTTAAACTCAAACTAGCAAGATTTGGGAACTGAAGGAAAGCGGAATCGAATTCAGTCATAAATGGGATATAGTAAGGAAAGGGCAGCCATATAGAGATAGTCGATACGGGTATGAAATGTGCTCTATGGAAACATATGAGGTTTTTAAGTATAGGGACGAGAGCAACATGATTAATAATATATTACAACTAAGGGTATCATGCTAACATAAGGTCACCCGTAAATTTAAATATTTTCGAAGTATAGGTTCTATACTTGGTCTTTGATGGTGGAAATTAATTTTTGGTGTCGTATCAGATGTAAACTTACACTCTAGTATTATATATAAAATAAATATCATGGGATATTGAGTTATATGGTGAATTAAATTGCATTGCATATGTTATAAGTTATATGTTATCGTATACGGTGTGTTACATGTAATTACTATCCCATGAATAATCCTGCCTAGTCAGTCTGACCTCATCATGTTTGTGGTTGTTAAACTATTTGTTCCTTTCTATGATGTTCTACCCTACTGATCATATTATGTATTTTTGTAATGGTTTTTACGTAAATATATACACCCGAGAAACTATAAAATCATTTGTGTAATAGTACCTGCAACTTTGCGACTTATAAAATACCTCTTCGATCTGAATACTTCCGACTGCCCTCACTACAGCCATACCTATTGCTTCCTCTTTGGGGTTATCTTTATCTCTCCCCTACCACAAATTTTAATACCCTGTCTTTTTAAATGTAATTTGTATATATTTCATAATATTCTGTATAAATTCTTATTTTGTTCTCTTATTTTGATATCCCTTATAAGTTGTTACTGTTCTTAAATAGACATATATACTTTCTAGTTACTTAAGTCTATGCGAATTGATTATAATATATCCATAATAACGTATAAATATTTGTGTCTGTTTGCATGTGTGCACAAAGATAAATATGTGTCTGTATCTGTACACAGCTTTTATTTTTTTCTGATTTTTAGCTTCAGATTAATACATAGATAGCATGTTTATCTTTCCAATATTCCATAATAAATTCCCAGAACAATCTTTATAGAAACCACCTAATAAGTAAATAATTAAGTACACGAATGAATATTAAACTGATTCTATGTAATCTTCCCTTTTTTAATTTTCAAAATTGATATATATATAATTTTATCTATTTTGGTTATGATATAATTTTCGATAATCTTAAATTTTATTCTTTACGACATAAAAATATTGCTTCTAACCAATCACCCAGAATACCCCATGATACAATTTCCTCTATATTAACATCATGTTTTATTAGCGTCTTGCCCCTTTAACTGGCAATTAACATATTGATTCAGGGTATTCCTCTACCCAGCCTCCTTTATAGACAGTTACTTTATACTACTCCTAAAATCTTGACAATAATTATGACCATACCTAGCTATGAGCTGTCAACTCACTCCTGTGATTTATTCTAAACAGACACAATCTTCTAGTCTTGGAGTTAGTAAGTAGTTGATAAAAAGACTAATAAATAAAAAAATGAACCACAATTTTTTATAAGCTATGACTCCAACAAACTTCATGCATTTCTTTGAAGTGTAGTATATATTCTTAGCTACAATAGCGGCATGGATTTCTTTCTATTAGAGTATTTTAATAAGAATATATTGTGTGCAACTGATTAAAATTCTATTTATATATTTAAGCAGCTGAAGATAGCCCTGAATTTAGATTGATGTAATGATTGCATTGTTCAATGCATCACTTCTTGATATCATGTTGCTTATGTTGATTATATTCACCTCACTTTGATCTTTGCGGATAATACCGCACTGACTTGATGCTTCAACTTAAGTACCTAACTCAGCTGAAACTGAATTATTTCTTTCATTTTTGAAAAATTATTGAAAAATTAAATTTTGGTAAATTTAAAAGAAAAGTCTTTTTAAAGTCAGATTTGTATAGTATTCAAGTAACAGCGGCATTTTTCTTGTTTCTGCCTCTCTCTATTTCACTTGTTAACTCTTGTGGGTTCGAAGAAGAACTTCTATGATAGTAGCAGTGTTAATTGGTTGAGTGTCTTGACATTGACCTGTTGATATACGTAGTGTATTGTTTATAATGTTTGCGTGGGTGTTATTTTAGACAGCAGTAGTAGTACTAAAGTAAGAAGAAGAAGATGACGGAGAAGGTGAGGGGATGAGAAGGAGAGAAATAGTAAAATGCAGGAAAGAGTGATAGTAACTAGTTGAGTGAGTAGTGATTGGGGTTGTTTTTTTTATATATTTTTTTTTTTTTATAATTCCTTGCGTATCTATTTGGAGTTTATCCTTTTTAATATTTCTGTGTGTGTGTTTTATTCAAAGGTCGTGGTAGATATGTCATTCGTTGTAGATGCGTTCAGACGGGATCTGTATTTTGTGATGAAGAGAGATTCTTTACTTATTCTTTGGCTGTAGGATGTATCGTCTCTGAATTGGTAGAGGGGAAAGATTCTGAAACTAGGATTTTTATTATTGGCGCAAATATCGATGAGTTGGCTGAATGTATTTTTCTGTTTTGGGGAATTTTTATTTGGAATTTGTGCAGAGCCATCCGTTGACGCAGGCTGTTTTTCGTTTGACCTATGTACTGCTCTTGACACTCAGAGCAGGTCAATGCGTATATCAGGTTCTCCGAAGTACATGTGAAGTTGCTTTTCATTTTGAAATTATGTCCCTGTTTGAAGGAGAACTCTAATCCCTCAATTAGATTGATGCATATTCCGCAGTTGGGTCTACCGCATTTTTTTTACTGACGACTTCAGTGTTTTTTGATGAGGGTATCCGGGCTTGTGTAAGGAAACTTTTCATAGATTTGGGCTGTCTCTTGCTTTTTATAACGGTGTGTGTTTGGAGGATTAAGTTCATTCTATATATATATTTGACGTTGACCTGTTGATGTACGTAGTGTTAGCTAGAAAAACCATCATCGAATTCGAAGATAAGCTCTGGACCAGATCTGACACCCCTGAGAACTTTGATATCCCAATGGGATCGAGTGATTCAGCTGAAATAACAAATTTGGTTGGAGCATATCTTCTATATTGCCTAAATAAGGGAAGTCTTGAACTCCAAGGAGGCCTTTATAGGGATGATGCGTTATTTATCATACCCACCAACAGTAAATCAACCATAGAGAGAATGAGAAAGAATATTAGGAAATTCTTTAAAAACTTTAACCTTAGCATTACTTTTGAATATGGCACTAAAATCGTTAAGTTTCTTGATACCAGTCTTAATATTAGCTCTAAATTGCACTATCCCTATAGAAAAGAAAATGAAGTTACTAAATATGTAAATAGATCATCGAATCACCCACCAAATATTTTAAAATCTATTGTAAAAAACATTTCCGATAGATTAACTAAACTGTCCTCAAACCATGACATCTTTAAATCAAATTCCCATTACAATAATGAAGCTTTATCAAGAGCGGGCTATGACCAAAAACTTTATTTCCTTATCCCTAAATCTATTAAATGTGATAGTAACAATAATGATAATAACACTGATAATGATAATCTAATTACCCTAAATAATGTTAACAATAATAAAACTTTAATTAACGTAAATAATGATAAGAAAAGACCTACTAATAATAACCTATCCTGCTCAAACAAGAGGAATAAAAATGTAATACAACCTGATAAATGCCTACACAACAATATTAACACCAATAAAATACATAGCTTAAGAAATTATAATAAGGACCATAAAAATAAATATAAGAAAATTATTTTACATAACAAAACAGATCCTAATAAGATAACTACCAATGATAATAGAAACAATAATATAACCCTAAATACTTATGATAACCACAAACCCCCTTCATATTACAAATCTAAAAGAAAAAAATTGTATATGGCTTAACATCCCTTACAAATATGCAGTATCTACAAACATCTATAAGAAGTTTATGGATATCTTACAAAAAATTTCGACCATAACCATAAATATTATAAAATCTTCTCTCAACACACAATCCGTATCTTATACTCTACTCTCCCCAATATAGGATTTATTATCAATAAGTTAAATAGAAAAAGACATTAAACTGGCTAGGATTCTTGAAAATAAAAATTGTCTTATCATTGATAACAATACAAATAACTACCAAACTATTAATAACACCAACGCAACCAATAATCATGGACAGGTTAATGAACATATTAATACTTCAACTGTTAACATAGTTAATGAGATAAATCTTCCTAGCTCAAACAATATAAATTGCATATCTAATAATACAACCAGCAATATTGATGTAAATAATTTAGAT